>NW_027137970.1:41639-95256 GCF_003813185.1 Lentinus tigrinus ALCF2SS1-7
TACTGAAGACCCCCTCGTGATGGCTTGCGATGATTGATAATGGACTCCACTTCGTATTCTTCTTGAGAATCGACCAGGTCTGGAGGGGGAGTGACGTAGTTTGGTCCATGTTCCTTGGTCGTGTGATACGGTCGAAGGAGCGAGACGTGGAAGACTGGGTGGATGCACCACTTCTGGGGTAGCCCTAGACGTACAGTTGTGGGGCTGAGGACTTCCGTGACCAGGAATGGGCCTTCGCGCCTGGGGGCAAACTTCCTTGATGGGTATGGTAGCTGAATGTTGCGCGAGTCCAGAAAGACTTTATCACCTTTCTGGAACGGTGACGTCTTTGTCAGGGGGTGTTTAGCCATTGCTTCGGCTGCTTGGCGGTGCGAAGCGATAGTATTTTCCCTGGCATCTCGGAGCTTCCTGAGCCGTTCTTCTACTGCTGGATACTTGGACTCTATCCGCGCTGTGGGAATTGCCGGAGGATTGTATCCGAGTAGCAGTTCAAAGGGTGTCCGATTGGTAGAACTATGCACCCTCTGGTTATGAGCGAACTCGAACTGTGATAGAAGGTTGCTCCAGGTATCTGGATGATTGGCACAATAAATCCGGAGGGCCACCCCTAATTCCTGGATGGCTCGTTCGGATTGACCATCCGTCTGCGGGTGATGGGCCGTACTCATGTGCGTGTGAATCCCCAGTTTGCGTCCCAGTTCTCGGAAAGTTGCTGACGCAAACTGAGGTCCCCGATCGGAGATGATGTGGTCAGGTAGTCCGAACCGTGTGTAGACGTCCTTCTGAAGAAGGTCAGCTGCTCCCATGGCTGTGATGGTCTTGTTGCACGGCGATAGGACGATAGCTTTGGTGACGTCATGGTCCACAACCACCTGGACTGCGTCATACCCATTTGACGAGGGGAGATCTGTAGCGTAGTCCATGGTGATGACCGCGAAGGGGCGAGTGTTCTGTCGATGGGGTATGGGGTGTATACCTGGATCTGTTGGATGAGTGTCGACCTTTGCTGTTTGACAGTCTGCGCAACCTTTGACATAGTTGGCCACAAACTGACGCAGGCCTGGCCACCAGTATTCTCGCCGTACCAGGTCATATGTTTTCTGAATACCGGGGTGCCCCATGACTGGTGGATCATGATACCTAGAGACAATGCTTCGGCGGAGATCGGTATCCAGTGGCACATATACCCTATCTCGGAATAGGACTAGTCCGTCGTCTTCTGTCCAATCTTCTCAGCTTCCCAAGACAGGGGATTGTCGCTGAGCTAGTAGGACAAGGGAATCCGTGACTACCTGGTCTCTTGCAGTATTCGAGCGGATCTGTTCTCGCAGATTGACATCGACCAGGTTTACAAAGAGATTGTCCGGGAGTAGGACAATGTCTTCGTTGTCGTGGGTGCCTTTGTCGTGATCAGGTCTTCGTGAAAGTGCGTCCGCTTGAACCAGTGTGTGACCAGGTCGGTTGATGAGGCGGATGTTGTACTCCGATAAGAATAGGGCCCATCGAGCTTGTCTTCTGTTGAGGTTCTGGGCCTTGCGGAAGTAGAGGAGGTTCTTGTGGTCCGTAAAAACGTCAACAGGATGTGGTGATCCTTGTAGATAGTGTCGCCATGCTTCGAGTGCCCGTATGATAGCCAGGAGTTCGCGGTCGTGTACTTGGTAGTTGCGTTCCGCATCGGTGAAAGTCTTTGACAGGTATGCTATTGGGTGCCATCCGCCGTCCGGACCCTTCTGTCGTAGGACTGCACCAGTAGCTACCTTCGAAGCATCACATTCCACTTGGAATGGTTCCGCTTCTCGAGGTAAGAGAAGGATGGGGCCTCTCATAAACAGCTGCTTGATGGTTTCGAAGGCCTGGGTGCATGCATTCGTCCATTCGAACTTTTGGTTCTTTCGGGTTAGCTCAGTGAGGGGTTTGGCAATGGTCGAGTAAGAAGGGATGAACCGGCGATAGAAGTTGGCGAACCCTAAGAACTGTTGGACTTCACGTATGGTCTTCGGTACAGGCCACTTCTCAATTCCATCGAGCTTGACCGGGTCCATGGCTACGGTACCGTCCTTGAATACCGCCCCTAACCATTCTACTGAAGTTCTTTCGAACTCGCACTTTTCTGGTTTGAGGAATAGGTCATGCTCGATCATACGGATGATTAAGCGGATAAGACAGTGTCTATGCTTGTCTCGTTCTTCCTTCTTGGTGTGGATGAGGAAGTCGTCCATATAATTGAGAAGCCACCCTTCAGCTAGAAAGTCCCGGAAAATGTCGTTCATAGCTGCTTGGAACGTAGCCGGAGCATTGCACAACCCAAAGAACATGACTGTTGGTCCGTAGAGTCCTAAGGGTGTCTTGAACGCTGCCTTCCATTGATCCCCATCGCGAATCCGGATGTTGTTGTACCCGGCCCGAATGTCGAGTTTAGTGAAGAGGGTAGAGTCCTTGACTTGTTCGATGAGACTGCTGATGAGGGGTAAGGGGTACACATTTTTGACTGTGCCTTCATTGAGCCGCCAATAATCCTGTACTGGTCGTAGCTTTCCATCCTTCTTTTTAACAAAGAAGAATGGAGAGGCCATAGGCGAGGAAGATTCGCGGATGTAGCCCTTCCGTAAGTTGTCTGCGATGAACTCTTGTAGCGCTTCCCGTTCCATCGAGGACAGTGGGTAGACTTTACAGTCATGAGGCTTGAAGTCGGGCTTGAGCTCTATCGCGTGGTCATATGGCCGCGATGGAGGCATGCGTTCCGAGGCCTTGTCGTCGAATACTTGTCGATAGGGAAGGAGGTAGTCTGGGACCAGTTCTTCAAGGGGTTTCTTGGGTTTAACCTTGGCTGCTGCCACAGCTAAGTCCACTGATGTGGACTGCCGGGCTACTAGGAACTGCTCGATGTAGTGGTTGGGGTCGAGATTCTGAAGGGATTCCTGTGTGATTAATAGCCGTTGTATATGGAAGTCGGGGGAATGTGAAGGTCGCTCTTCTTCCTCTTGTTCCGGAAGTGTAAACCCGAGCCATTCTAGAGCTGGATCTCGTCGAATGTATGCCTCTAGTGCTCCCAGAAGGGGTGGTGGTTCTGGCATCGGTGCGAGTCCCCATGCTGGTACATCACTGGGTGGTGATGTCCTGCGGGTAAACTCTCGTTCCTTCTGGGCCCGTTTGATGGTGCGCAGAGAGAATGTGAACCGCCCTGTCGCAAAGTCAACGGTAGGGTTGTATCTTCGAATCCAGGGCATCCCAAGGATAACGTCGTTGACTCCTATTTCGGCAACATAGAAGTCGGTAGGGAAGGATTGTCCAGCAAAAAGGAAGTCTTCTTCGATTCGTTCTGTGATTTGCCCTGATGTATTGATTGTGTTGTCTGCGTTCCTAAATCGGAGGGCGACTGGTAGCCTCGTGGTAGGGAGCGCGTGCTTCTTCACTAACCGAGAGTGAATGATGCTGACATCAGCGCCTGTGTCGAACAGAGCGCTGACTCCGACGTCTTTTGATCCGGACGGGCATCACACAAATCCTTCGAGGGTAAATGTCTGCTTTCGAAGTGATCCTGTTGCTACATGTGCGATGTTCGTGTCCGTACTAGAACGCAAGTCCGTCGTCGGTTCGGCTTGCGTGACTAAAAACCCGATACACTGATGTCCGTGGCTTGGATCACGTTTGCGGTCCCTGCCACCATGGTATCGGCAAGGTCATCATCTTCTTTGACCTCTCGGATACGTGCTGTTGGGCGAGTCCGTTCCTTGCGAAGCGGACAAGCTCGAGCAATGTGCCCCGGTTTCTTGCACTCAAAGCAGAGTCCCTCTCTACGTGCCTTGTCACGTTCTTCCTTAGAGAGAGGCTGTGCTTGGGTAGCATTGATCCGGGGTGTCTCGGTTCGCCGGCTGTTACCGGTTCGACGCCCGCTTCGTCCGGCTAGCTGGTTTAGAGCGCGGTTGCTGTGCCACTTGTGGTTAAGTTCAGTGGCACGACTGGCCCATTCCATGAAAGTGGCAGGAGCTGGGCAAGTGAGATTGATCTGCTCGCGCAGTTGTCCTGGCAATTTCATCTGGTAAAGCAAGACTAGGGCCCTGTCGTCTCGAATGCCGGACCGGTAGGCTAAGCGGGTGAACTCTGCATTGAACTTGTCAATGGGTTCACGGGTATCCCAGGCGAGTCCTTGAAGAAGGATCCCAGAGTCTGCTTCCTCTTCGATTGGCCCGAATGTGCTGAGGAAATCCTCTTCGAAGGCTTGCCAGGTGATCCAGCGGCCTGCCCGCATAGCATTTTCAGTGATCAGTTCTCGGTACCAAGCGGTAGTGTCTCCGAGGTAGGAGAGAGCAGTAACCACTCGTAGCTGATCACTTGCATATGCATCTGGTTGGGAAGAGAAGAGGAGGAACAGGTGGTAGATGAATCCTCGGGCTTTGCTTCGGTCTCCCTCGAAGGGCTCGGGGGCCTTGATCTTAGCTCGTCCTCGAGGTACCATGCCTGGTACTGGTTGTTGAAGGTCAGGAGGTCCTCCTGGCAGTCCTCCACCAGGTGGATCTCCTCCTGGTCCTCCGGGGAATCCCCCTCTTCCTTGGTCTGGTTCACGAGCTCGTCTAGAAGGATTGGCAGAAGGTGGGTCTGGGTCCGGGTCTGGCGGAGGAAAACCTCCACTGCCACCTGCTGGATCTGGGGCAGCAGACGACTGGAAGGCTCCCCAAACACCGCTGCCAGTTGATGTGTGACTCTTGCCCATTGGAAAGCGTGCAGATATACCACTGACCCCCCAAGTGCCCGCAGGAGCCGTTCGATCTGCTTGGGAGATTGATTCAGCGTAACTTGTAAGCACTCCTCCCATTCCGGGGTCTGTAGGTGGAATGGTCGGGTCAGGGGTTCGAACGGGTAGAGTTCGGGGAGGTTCTGCCGGCTGTGTAGACTCGGCATGGGTTCTTGCGGGTTCTGTGTAGGTAGCGGACATTTGTGCAGGACTGGGGTTCCGAGGTGGCTCTGGTTCGTCTTCGTCCTCGTCCTCGTCTTCGTCCTCGTTGTGTGGTTGCTTCTCTGGTTCTGGCTCTGGCTCTGGAAGGTGCTCGGGCTGCTTCCCTTGTTGCCGTATACTAGGTTCAGGATCTTCTGGGTGCCGGCAATATTCCTCGTAGGCCCAATAATCTCCGGGCTGCGCACCGGTCTTCTCTAGAAATTCTTGATATGTGGTTATATCCCCAGCCTGGTTGCGATACTTGCTTCCTACTGTTGGTCTTGAAGTGTGACTGGGTAGGATTGCAGATGATAGTTCTTGTCTGTTGAGGCGATTCGGACACGGTTGAGCGGTGCACTGTACGTAGTGCTTTGGACTATCCTCGTATTTGTCCTCTGGCAGTCGTGCAAAATAGAGATGTGGTAGATTGTAGCACGGGTAATCGTCTGGTTTGAGATCAGAGACTGAACGTTCTCGATTCATCTAGAAACTATTCGACTGTTCCTCGTAGGTGTAAGGTATTTCACCCTCTTGATGATAGTCGATGAAACTTGTGATGACTCGAGTTGCTGCGTGTAGGTCGGTGAGGTGCTGGGCAATCTGCAACCGTTCTGCTCTGCTGAGTGTAGAGTCGCTGACTAGTGCAAGGGAGCATCTGATGCGATTGTGGATCCACCGGAGGAGGTATGCGACTTCGTCCGATGCGTTGTCGAGGGTTGGAAGTTCGTTACTGTACTCTGTGGTAGAATCCTCACTGGGATATACGGTCACAGAGTCTTCGCTGGGGTTGTTCGAGCCTCGCGGTCTTCTTGTCCACTGGAGTGGCACTGTAGGGAGGGGTCTGTCGAGGTAACTTTGCCTGTATGGCCCGGGGATTACAGGGATGTCGGTGGGTTCGTGTGCAGCCTGCGTAGCTGGACTTGGGTTCGATGGACGTGGGTACGGTGAGACCGGTTGTCTCAGGACGTCCGGAGTAGGGAATGATTCCTCGGGGAATCCTAGGGTGGACATAGATACTGGGGTAGAGCCTCTGCTCTCGTGCTGGTTCTGTCGGCGACGATGAAAGTGTGGAATGCGCAAAGACAGTCCGGTTCTTTGCATGAGTCGGTGCACTAAACCGTTACGAGGTTGTGCCGTTATGGAGTTTTCGACCTAGTGTTACGGTGGACCTAATGCGTTACGAGCGTTAGTACACCGCACCCTATACCCTACCTTAGTCTTAGAGGAGACAAGACGCTAGTCCGATGAGGACTAGGAGCGGAAGTGTTGCGACAATAACAAGAGCAAGGGCCAATAGTCTACAGACCATTGGCAGCTAATGTTATTGAACGAAGGGTAATTGTATGAGGAATACAAGAGGTCGAAAACTGGGGAATATGTCCTACATGAGGGGTCTTTATATACTGCTAGCATTGAGGCTGTACGGTGGAGTATGGCCCTTGTGCTAGTGGAGTAAAGTGGTGAATGACGAAATAACTGTTGAAGTCCGGAGGAGCCGTCGATAGAACACGAATAGTATTGCGTTTGGCTGAGCTCTGCAAACGCATGAGGGACAGAGATACATGCAGGCGAGCATATAAACTATGTGCTGACTAAGCGTAACCATAACGGGTATGTCCTACGAGACTGTCAGAATCCAGATCTCCAACAATAACTAGTGGAGCTAGGTGGAACTGAGTGGAGAAGATGAGTAAGGAACTGGAGACGAGTGGAGTAAAGGCATATGGAGGTGGAGATGGGTGGAGAGACGACCTAGTAGTGGTTATCTAAGGAAAAGGTAAGTCCATGCGGTTAGTTGTGCTAGACCAGAGCCGCTATAGTACAGTAGCACGACGAAGAAGTGAAGCTAGTCCATGGTAGTAGTAGACGACCAAGAGCATACCGGTTGTAACAGGTTTGGTGTTGCTCGGGGACAGTGGCCATGTACGCTTGGTAGCGGTCTTCTTTGCAGACCCACTGCGGTTCTTCGGCCCACCTTGCTGCGGAGAGTCGTCGGGCAGCTTGCGTGCCGATGCAACATCTCCAATGGCAGACACAGTGTCCAGCCCAGCATCAGGGTCTCCTGTGTGAGCTGTTGATCCCGCGTTCTTTGACCGGAGGCCGCGACTGGAGATAGTGGAGGTTAGCTAGTGTCATCAGATGTGATTAGTCCTTACAGAGGGTTCCGCAGTTTTGGTACTCTGGTCGATGCAGACGAGGGCGGAACGGACGCGGGCACAGACTCGGGCAGAGCGGGCAGGGACAAGGGCGGGGACACGGACGCGGACGCGGGCGTGGGCTCGGACGCGGGCGTGGGCTCGGACGCGGGCGTGGGCTTGGACGCGGGCGTGGGCTCGGACGCGGGCGTGGGCTCGGACGTGGACGCGGGCGTGTGCTCGGGCGCAGACTCAGGCGTGGGCTCGGGCGCAGACTCAGGCGTGGGCTCGGGCGCAGACTCGGGTGCAGACTCAGGCGGGGACTCGGGCGCAGACTCAGGCGGGGACTCAGGCGGCGACTCGGGCTCGGGCGACGTTGCGGGCTCAAGCGTAAACGAGGTAGGCGGCTCGGGCACATGCGAGCTGCTGTGCACAGGAGTAGATGGACATTAGCTAGAGTATTGAAAATGATATTCACTTACCTATGGGTGCGACGCCGCTTAGGCCTAGGCGCAGGACGCCTTGGAGCTTTGGCCGTAGTGACTTGCGGCTCAGGCGCATACGCCATGAAGATGTCATCGTCGGCGTCGATCCGGAATGGAGCGGCGTCGAGGTAAGACGACGTGTCGGCATTGTTGGATGGTTCTTGCTGTTGCGGCGCTGCCTTTTCAGCGCTGTCGTCGGCGTTGAATTGCAATGTATCTGCAAACCACGGCATCATGAGCTGCAAAGGGGTATATAGATAGTATACACACCCTTCCCTTTACCCTTGTTTTTTTTCAAGATCTTGGTGGCTGGTGCTTGAGCTGCACGACGCTCGGCATCTTGGCGATCAAACTCAGCCTTGCGCCACCTGACATAACTGGGATAAGTTATGATAGCAAACAGTTCGATTTTCCAGTTGCCGTCAGCGCGCGTGAACTCGGAAAACTTGATTTTCATGGCGCGGTAGTAGGCGTCTTGCACGGCTGCCGTGTTCTTGTTCTTCCAAGTACGCGGCGCGCAGCCTGCGCCGAGCAACCCATTCCAGTAGGAACGGGAATAGCCTCGCATGTCGGTCATATGAGAGTCAGTGACGACGTTGCCAGCGTCGTCCGTGAGGAAGTTGAGGCCGTGCGTGGGCTCCTTCTTGCCATTCGGTCGGTCGCCGATACCATCCCCATCAGAGTCGCAGCCGTCCTCGACGGTGACGGCATGCTTTCTCTTGACGGGCCTTCCGGGTTTGCGCTTGGCTGCTCCAGGAACAGTGGCACCAGAGTCGCCTTTGCTGGCAGTTCCGGCCTCGTATTCATCCTTTGTCCAGTAGGGAACCTATGACGAAGTCAGCGACACCCACTATATGCATGCTGCAGTCACTTACGTGAGGATAATCCTCGCGTCTCTTCAGGGCTGTGGGCGCCGGTTCTGAGTTGACTTCGCGCGCGTGTCCGGTAGCTGGTTCGCCGGGTGCCCTCATGCTTCCGAGCAAGGAAGACGGAGAAGCTTGAGAAGGTGCCGGTTTGAGGCTGGGGGGTGCGTTGGATCTGTGGGATCGTTAATGCATATATGCGCTTAGGATATCGACGCACTGTATGTGGGCACTGCTCGCTGGTTAGTTAGAAGGTCTTGACGGAGTAGAATCAAGTAAAACGGAGGTTGAACGTACCACAAGAAAGTGAGCTGTTGTTTCATCTCCTGCAGCTCCAACTGCGCACGTGTATGTTCTTCTATTGTAACATATCCTGGGTGGTTATTCTATCGGAGGCTAAGTGGAATTCTTCGTGGTGAGTATTCTCGTGAGACGTACAATTTGAGATGCCATCTGCCTCGGGGCGTAGTCGCCCGGCGGTCCTCCTATACCGGCGAAACCATCGGGCTGGCGCGAGGTGCCTTGGATGAATGGATTGGGAAACATTTGAGTTGTATTCGACTTTTGTTGAGGACGGGGAGAGGTAGTAATAGAAGATGGTGGTAGGAGGAGATGGAGGCTTGGGATGGGGCGCGAGACCACTGGCGCGCTCAGATTCGAGATAGTCATGTGACCGCTAGACTTAGCGCTGCGACACGTCGACTTACTGTAGACTTACCGCAGACTTTACCGCAGACTTGCTGCAGACCTACCGCAACCATCGACGTCCGCGGCTTAAATTGATGTCTTCCTCAGCCTCCAACTGGCCTGACCCGACGGTGGCGACGCAGCGGCGCGTCGCCAACATTGCCCTCCCTCCCCACCGTCGCACTCTGATTGACGCGCTTTTGCGCTGTTCTTCAACTTCTGCCCGTCTCGCATCCTCCTTGGCCGATATTCAAGCAGACGAAGACGATACGTCGACCTACGAAAGGGTGTTAGGGCATCTGGACAGGGCTTTGGAAGAAGCGGAGGGCATGGTGGATCGAGCGGCGGAGGACGATGTGGTCACCGAGGTCGAGCGACACGACCTACCTCTCCCCACTTCCCCCGTTTCCTCGCCTCGCCCCTCGTGGCTTGCAGGCGATGACGATGATGATTATAAGGACGAGGACGAGGACGAGGATGGCCTTGGAGTGGTGGACGACGCACAAAGTACAGGTTCGCAGCGCGTTGTCATATCCCCGGACCCACGAGAGGTCTTCCACATGCACCTCTGCGAACAGCTCCTCAAGGACCTCCAGGATCCTCTTCACGCACAGCTCCAAGAGTCCTTGAAAGCCCCGTTGCTCGCAGAGCTCACCACCTCCCTGACTACTTCCCCCACCCTCCTCGACCGCCTTGCAACCTTGCTTTGTGAACACATTCATAACAAGCTCCTCGATACAGCGACGTCCTCGATTACTCCTCAGCAGACCAGCAACACATCCCCTTCTCCTGCTGTCAAGAGGGAGAGGTCCTCCACGCCTCGGGCCAGTGCGAAGAAACCGCGCGCCGGTTGACTTCTCACTTGGCTTTTCTCGACGATCATGTCCTTCGCACTCTCTACTCGCCAGGTCACCTTCGACCGCCCTGCTCACGCTGCTCAGCAGCAACCGTACCAGCAACGACAGCCCCAACCGTACTCGCAGTCTCGAATCCCCGCTGTAGCGGCCTCGTTCTCCCCTGCACTTTCAGATCCTGCTCCCTTCTACTCCTCTCAGCCACAGCCGACAAGGTGATCTGCGACGACACCTACTCCAACAAGTCCTGGTCCATCGTCCGCCAGGGCATGTTCGCCCTCCGGGAGATCAACCAGATGGAGCGCGAGATGTGCTCCTACCTCGAGTCCGGCCTCTCCACGATCCTGCTACCCCTGCGTCGTCCATCCTCCATCATGAAAGACGTTGTTCATTCCCTTCCATCATGCTCTTGTTGCCAATCGCTGCCCTATGTACTTCGTATCCCATGTCCCTGATCGCTATTCTCTGAACTTCCTCTCGAATCTTTGTACTTCCTCTCGCATGTCCCTGATTGCTGTTATCTGTACTTACTGTCGCATGTCCTGTACTCACTGTCGCATCTCTCTGATCACCGTCTGCTTACTCTGAGTCTTGATGAACCATTGTGTGCTGCTCGAAGTCTCGCACGCCTAATTGTACTCTTGCATGTTCTCTCGATAACATCATCATAAATGAACGGCTATCCTATCATACACGTCTGCAGCGAGGGTGATACGTAAACTAATCAAACTGAAAACCGTCTGCATTGCTGGAAGGGTCCTCCACCCTTCCAGCCAACCGCACGGTGTCGAGCCCGGGTTTCTCAACCACAAAAAAACGCGATACATACCTGGCCCGGGTTGCTGGATCTTGGGCGGCGGCCTGTGCTTCCAGGGCCGTCATTGGCAAGGGAACCATGGCAACTACAGATGATATGCCCTTTGCGAAGACGACCTCGCGTGCTTGGTCACCCTGGTGAAAACAAACTAAAAGGGCCTTGTTCGAGTACGCCAGCAGATCGCGATCTGGTGCACTGAAAGGCATAACCATGGCGAGACCGACGAGGTCATTGCCACGAATACCTCCAGGCCTTTGGAAAGCGAAGAAGTACTGCACTTCGGTGAAGCGATCGCCTGCGAGCTAGCAACGGACGCAATGAGATCGGTAAGCAATTGACAACAGAAGAGCATTTACGAAGTACCTTGACCATACGGGATCGGTGAGGCTGCTTGCCTCGAGCCTCCTGTGCAACCTCCTTCCATCCGGAACGTGCGACTTGGCCAGTTGGGAGGGCTAGACGAGCCCAGCGACAAACCACGGGGATCCAAGTATTGTCAGCAAAGTTGAAGTGCTCGCGCAAGAACGAGAAAATCGCCGCCTCTTCCGCCGCCGTCACGCCGTGTTCGGTGTGATCCCGAGCGCGGAGAAGAGCGTATCCATCACCCAGGTCAACCGCACCTTGAGGGAGTCCTGCGTCTGGGTCCGCGAAGGCTGGAATGATCGCCTTGAGAGCGTTGACCTGACAACGACGGAAGGCTCGCTCGGACACGTTCGCATATGGCGTGACATGCTGTTTGATCTCGCGGGTGATGTTGCCAATGAAATTCTCCAACGTCCACTGGCTGTGCAGGGACCCAGGGCCGATACGGAGGACCTCACTCACGACGTGCCCGAGCGTGTGGAGACTTGGACGTACGAAGTGGAGGCGGTCTGCGCGGCGACAGTAGTACAGCTCCTCATACTCCACGAGGTACTGCACAATTGACTGATGCGCCCGAGGGAGGAGATCGAGGCGTTGGTGGTGCTGGAGGAGAATGCAAACACCCACAACCAGCAGGCAGAAGTGTTGATAGTACTTCTCATGTTGGACTGCGCGGAGGAGACCGGGAAGGAGGCCATATACGTAGAGGAGGAACTCCCATGCCTTGTACCCACTGGAGATTTTCTCAGCGGAGTCGCGTGGAATGCGGTCGAAAGAACCAGGTAGATACCGTCCACAGCTCGCAACGAGCTTGCCGTGCTTCTTCCATGGGGTCTTCGCTGCGAAGATGGCAAAATCCCATGTGGCCTTGTCATCCGTCGAGTCGCAGCTGAGGGTGCCTCGGAGCAAGGAGACGATGAGGTCGGTGAGGTTGAGCGAAATAAGATGCATCAGGTCGAGTACAAATGCTCCAGGAACCCCGAGAAAGTGTCTTTCCGGCAAGCCAGAGAAGATGCTCGACTTGGCAATGCCCGTCTGCAAGCGTTCCCGGACGTAGTCGCGCTTGGTCCGTGCTGCTCGCATTGCCGCAAGTGCAATGTCGTAGCGAGCCTTTGCTGACATCCGCAGTGCTGCGCGATCACCTGAGCCACCATCATCGTCATCATTGTCGTCGTCGTCGACACCGATGGAGTAGTCGCTCGAACCACTGTCGTCTGGGAAGTACCGCCCCAGCGCCGGGTAGTAGTTCGGGAGCCCGGGCTTGTGGCGACTCTTCTGAGGACAATAGATACGGCAACCATGCTTGCCGTTGTGGCCGACGAGACCATTGAGATAGGCCATGGCAGGTGAGTCGGCGGTGACAAGGTACAGGTAGACGTTTGAGAGGATGAGGCGGTTTTCAGCCGCATTCCAGATGGGGAAGCTGTCGCGCTGGAGCGCAGTGACATGGTAGAGACCGGGGAAGAGGAATGAGTCGATGTTCTTCGGCTTGTTGGGCCCGCCAATCACAGCACCGGGGAGTACATACCGCTTCTTGTAGCGCGCGGTGGGGGGAGGTCAAAGAGAACCCATATATAGAACCAGCAGTCAGAGGACTTTGATGCGTAGAGCTGCGCGCCGTCGATGGAAAACAACACAACCATGTCATCAGGCTGAATGTCCTTCTGAGCCTTCTCCTGCGGTGTCATCATGGACGTTGCAGCCCAAGATGTGTAGCCGTTCCCGTAGTAGATGTGGTCCACAATGGAGACATCCCCATCCATCGCCGCAAGCTCCACAAGTATCCGGTCAGTCTCCCGGCGCCGATGGCCCATCAGTTGCGCATTCTCAGGAGAAGCCCACATGGCTTGTAACTGAGGGCCAAGGGGAAAGGTGAGGAACGTCCGGCGGGGGATCTGCCGACCGCGCTCAAACTCCACAGGGTCGTATCGCGGTTTCTTGCAGCGAGGGCACTCGAGGCAGTTGGCAAAAGGCCCTGTGAAAGCGACACATGTATCATCACACATCTCCGTGCGGATCGCGCTGACATCCGTGAGCTCAGCGACAAGGTTTTTGACGGCCTCGTAGCTGGGGATGGGGTCGTCGGGGTGGAGCTCCAGGAATGCGGCTCTGTTGTCGGCATAGTTCGCCTCCGAAGCGTCTCCGCGCGCAAGATACATGCAGATACCCACGCGCTCGACAGGTGTGATTGCGCGGGGCTGATGAGGAGGGTTGCGGAGCCAATAGAGAACCTCCTCGCTGAGGCCGGACTTGTCCAAGGAGGCCGTCCGCAGAGCCATGATGAAAGCATCCGCTTCACGTAGCTCCCGACGATGAGCCTGCAAAGGAGCTCCCTGCACCTCTGTGTACCCAACTTCGGGCTCGTCATCAGATGATCCGGAGGACAAAGACAATGGAGACAGCTGTCTGCCCTCGTCAACTTCCATGCGGTCCTCATCTGCATCGAGCACCAGGGGAGGGGACACGCGGATGCTGGCGTCGAGATGTGATGTCTGGCTGGCTAGCGGAGTGGGCGAAAACGGGGACGGTGCTCGGGATGCGTTGCAGGGTGGCTGCGAGAGAGAAGGCGCGCGGGATGGGAGCGGAGGGTGGGTAGCAGGTTGAGGCTCATCCTCCTCGGACTGCGACTCGGAGACGACAAAGTCGCGCTCATCATCGGCATCCTCGTCGTCCGTCTCCTCGATCTCCTCCTGTTCTGGGTTGTCCTAGCGCAAACAGATTAGAGTCATTTGTGGTCTATTCACAAGAAGCGGACTAACCTGCGCGGATAGCTCACGGTGAGCTTGCGCACCACGCGAACGAGGCACGCTGCGCTGCTGTCCAAAGAGTAAGAACTGAGAGGTTATCATGCCAATGTGATCGCGATCACGTACCTGTGTACGAGCCGCAGTCGAGTGCGGCCGTCCTATCACTGGCGTGGGCAGTTCGCGCTCAACGTGCATGATGAGGAGGTGGTTGGGTGTCGTCCGGACAGGCGCGTGGTCGTAGAAAGCCGTCTTCTTGATGTTCCGGAGGCGTTTGCAAAACCTCTCACAGTCGCACATGTAGTGACGAACGTAGTGCTTCGTAGCGGAACGGCCGGCGCCAGTGGAGGAGGCAACGGCGGCGGCGGCGGAGGATGAGGAGGCGGCGGCGGCGGAGGCAGATTGGGTTGCAGAGGTCGAAGACATTGCGCTGAAGTGTGGGTGGGGAGGGGATGGTAAGTTGGGCAGGAGGTGGACGTACCATGATATATACAAATTCATGGTGAACTGGGCCAGGCTAGAGTGAATGGTCTTGAGGGTAAGATTATGTTGTCTTGCGCATCGAAGCTGTCGTCGGAAACCCTAAGGCATGCGCGGGGGCCGCACTGTGAGTATGTCGCAAACATAGCGGGATGGCGAACATAACTTAGCTGGGCGGTGGGGGCTCTTCTGGAGTCTGCTTGACATTCTGCGCCGGCGGGTACTCTGCGCAGCAAACGAATGACCTATACAATTTGCAATGCACATTGCGCTAACGCGAGACAGGGAGAGATTGAGTATGTCGTGAACATGTCTGCCAGCGGAGACACAACTTACATGGGCGGTGGTAGCGCTTCTGGAGTGTGCTTGACACTTTGCGTCAGCGGGCATTTTGCGCAGCAATCAATCGACCGATGCAATTTGCAATGCATGTTGTACTGGCGATGCTTTGACAAAGAGAGGCAAGACGGGCGATGGTTTGACGAAGACAGGAGGCAAGTGCCCATACGAGGCAGAGTTGTGCGCAAACAGAGACAAAGAGCGGGTCATCGCTGTCAGATTAGGCGCCAGTCTGCCCCCAAAACATATCCGTAACTATCAGCCACTACCTAAACGTACAGGAACATTGTCGATTCTCACTGGGGATGACATCCTCCACAGTCTTGAGAAAACAGAGACAAGTGCGACGCAGTGATGACGCTGCCGGGGAAGGTGGACGACGGGTGGGAGACCGAGCACAGCGGAGCGTCTGTAAAGATGAACAAGGCAAGTTGCGCTCGCTGCAGTCCCCGGGGCAGATGGAGCGCGTCGGTCATCGGCGCCAATTGCCGGCCCGGCGTCCATCTCGATGACGCGCGACAGCCAGGCGATCCTCAACACGTGACCAACTGCGTCCAATGGCTGGACATCTCACGGACAACTCGTCAGCGCACCCCGGACTGCCTCTCGCCCGTCCGTCCCAGTGCATCGTCGCACCTTGCGATTACGTCGACCAGTGCCTCCTTCACCGGTTCGGCTCCCACATCTATGACTTCTCGGGCACCGTGCACGTCCGCAGTAAGTACACTACACGCTCGGTTCCCAGACGCGGTGACGATGCTAGCATGCTCTGTATTCATCCGTTCTACGTTCTCCCGGTACCGCCATCCCTTTCCAGCTGCCCGTCGACTTCGGGCCCGGCGCCCTGTCACCTCTCTCGGATGTGCGCTGTCCCACGACATCTGGACTCCACTCGCGGTCAAGGCACGCCCGCCTGCACGCCTGCAGTACGTGCGTATCTCTACGTCTGCTTATTACAGTATGCTAACTACGCAGTCCAATCCACTTATGACCCAGATATCCATTACGGCCCGCTCAGGGCCTGCGATGCTGTGTAGACTACGCGTCCAGTGAGCCCAGCGAAGCGACTCACCGCCAACGCTGTTGCCTGCGTATCGAACACGGTGGTCAGTCAAACGAATGCTCGAACGAATACGGACCAATAAACACCCAGTGCCCATCGTCTCAGATCAAGGAACCCAGAACGGATCCGTCAGACGAAGGTTGGCGCGTCCTCGGACTATCCGTGTACGCAAAAGGAGCTGCAGGAATGGTAAGTCAAACAGCGCCTTGTTCGGACAGTGACGAACACTCACTGCATGCGATTCAGTTTGCACACGGGCGGTGGCTGGGTGCCTGGGGACTCCGTCAACCATGACCAGTCGGAGGGACCGGCGCGCATGCGCGCCGCCGACGTCGGTGTGTTCGACCGGGGCTGCTTGATGGAACAGGGATATGTCGTGCGCGTCCGAGAACCCATCTAGGTGCGTGCGACGTGTCCGTTCAGGCTTTCGGCGCCGCTGACGAGGACTTCAGGGGGGAGTGTTTTGCTTGCGCGAATACGTCTTAATGGAGATGAACAGACACTAAGTCGATCAGCAGCTTGTTCAGACCGAGGCGAATACTCACCACACGCAGTCCAGATCACACCGAACCTCCGTGGCAGGCGTGCCTGCTGAACAGCAGAGCGGAGATCCGTCAGCACGGCAAACTGACAAAAGAACAGCAAAACACTCACCGTCGGCGGCCGCACAAGCTTGGACCATGAACACGTCAAACGTAGCTGGGAGCGCGCCCGGACGCGAGGACAGGCGGCTGGTCGAGGCAACGACATAGAAAGGACTGGCAGGGACAGAGAACGGAGGGAAGGAGCAACGGGGAGTGCTAGTGAGTCCTTGCCTGCCGTCCTCATCGTCCTCCCAGTACTTACCAGTATCTGCGTTACACCCAGCATAAATGTGCCTCGCGCGGCGCATATAACCAAAGAGAACTCAGAATGATCCCGTCCGAGTCACGCCTGTCGTGCTCAGTTCGATGAAGGTGCTTCCTGCACACCCGGTGAGCCTGCGTTTAAGCTTAATCCTGACGATGTCCCGTCAGCTTGGAACACCAACCACTCCATCGGCAGCAACGGAACAGGAATGTGGGCCATGGTCGGTTGATGCGGGGACAGAGAGAGCTGGCGGGATGGCGATCAGACGGGTTGACAGGAGGGACTGTGCCTCGGGAGGTGCGGGTGAGTGCCTGCTGGCTAACCTCCTCATCCTCTCAGTACTGAACGACATTACGCCCAGGGACCACACGCCGTACATGGCACATACCAGATACTTTATGGATCCCCGCCGTCACCCCTGGCGTGAGCGTGCTCGGGTCGGTGAAGGTACACCCTACGCCCTACGCCCTACGTCCTACGCACCAAGTGTCGGCTTGGGTTCTAACGATGTCATGACTCACGACCTCTAGCAGCCTGAGATGGACCGAGCGGGGACTGCACAGCGAAGTGCGTGGACTTGAACTGAGGATGACGGTGCGTATGCGCTGCTTCCGGGTCATCTCTTCCTGTTGTATCTCACGCAGTGTCTGTCTATGCGCTATGCAGGAAACACTGGTAGGAGTACTCGGAGATGCGTTTCTCCGGTCCCGCGAGCGCACGAGCTTTGCTCGCTGAGCCTCCGGCCTCTCTAGTTGTCTTCCGAAGGTTTGCATTTCGTACCGGATGACAACGATGACAACACCGAACTTTGATCGGATACGAGGCGGATCGTGATCAGGGTGATATCAATAGTCAGATAGTCTACTACATACCAAGTACGTCAAGCAAACATGCAGGAAACCATACAGAAATGAAACTGGCAAGAAGACGACTGGAGTGGATACATCATATATACGGACACACCGGAATACGGACAAGATATACGACGCACGATGACCAACAGCGATGTATACATACGTCCAAGAGAGGCTCTCCTCAAGTTGCCGTCCCACCGTCTGCACGGTGGCTCGCATTGCAGGGATCCTTGACAGTGTCCTATGCGTAATCGGCCTCCACCCGGATGCTTCGAGCGCGTCGCGCAAGTCCAGCGAGACAGCGAGCGGCGCTGCTCAGCGAAGAAGCGCATGAGGATGTGTGCATGCATCCGGGGCCACCGCATGTACAAGTACGAGTACGACCCAGCTCTGCAGCGCTGCCTCCACAGCGGTGGTAGCTGCGGCGAGGGTCACTCGGGCGAATGTGAGAACGAGGGTGAGGGTGGTCGATTGGAGAGACCAATAAGCTTGCCATGATGGTCGCATAGGGATAGTAGACGTCGTGATCACGGCCGGAGGAGAGCCTCGGTGAGCTGGATGATGGGGACGAGCGCAGAATCCGCGAGCGGCGAGAGACTCGTACGGAGGAGGGTATGCCAGAGCCGCACAGGCTGCGGAATGCGCGCGCCGCGGACGTTGCGGACTCAAACTCGAGTCGGAGGCGATTCCAGCAAATGCGACGGAGAGCCTGGATGTGATCGAAATGGCTGCATATGATGACGTCACATAGGAATACTAGGGAGAGTAGAGGTCGCGATCGGATGTGGGAGATCCTCGGTGGCATAGATGTCGACGAGCGAGACGAATTGCGAGAGACTCAGATGGAAGAGGCCCGTGCGCACACCACCGCACCGGACGGCGTAACGTGCGGATGTTTCAGACGCGGAAGACTTGATGACGATTGGAAGGGAAGAGAACAGTCCGAACGCCAGTGAGAAGCAAGGCAATGGAAGATCGGTCTGGACGTGGATATCTCGCGGATTGTCGAGGGAGGGGCTTGGGTCATAGTGCATGGATATTTGGTCGACGCAGCGTCGCAGCCTGCGCCGGGCTCGCGAACTTGAACGACTCGGATGCCCCAATGCACTGGCAACCGTCCGACCCGTCCTCGAACCCGGATACTTGCGGTCCAGCCAGACAGTGTGTGCCCTCATGTTCTCATTCGACGTCCTGTAGCGGGGAAATTAGTCTCTGATCGGGATGAACGTGTACATTGTGAATCTCACCAAACGTTGTAGCCGGTTACGGATATATAGGCCGAGGATCTTCCGTTTGTGCAGCTCGGGCAAGCATCTCCTGGCGTGTGCGCGGAGAACCTCTTCCTCTTCCTCTTCATCTGCAAGTACACGGAGGATGACCTCCCGGAGACGGCTGAATGGCTCACCCGAGAGGACGCGATCGAGTTCCTCGAGTGTGTCATCATCGAAGCGCAAGATGGCGGTGTCGTTGTTCAGTTCGGAGTGCCATCTATGAGTATAGACATTATCGAAGGTGATGGATTGTATCGTGCCCGACGAGACGCCTTGCAGGACCGAAGCCACACCTTCCCAATTGCCCTTGTAGTAACCAAGGTTGCAAGACAAGCGTTCGAGAGCAATAAACCCCGATAGAGGTAGAATGTCTGGACACCCGGTACAAGAAGCGTCAGCAATGAATAGTAAACGGTGGACAGGATGAAGAACCATACATACTGGTTATGCTTGTATTAAGATCTGTGACAGACGGCCCAACGCGACCCACGAAAGTGTCTACAGCTTCCTGCGATGACCCAGTGGATAGCAATGTGGAGATGGCACAGTGAAGCACTTTGACGGGCGATCCATGCAGCGCTCCTGTAATCCACCTGAGGAACATGGCCGCACATTCCAGCGACAGAGGGTATATGCAAAGTGTGTGTAACTGTGGCCAATATGTGCGGGGACGGAGCGTCGTCTGCAGGTGCAGTCCCTGTGAGACCACAGGCCATGTGAGGTCAAAGATGTCGAGGGTGGAGAGCAGTGGTAGTGCTGTGAGCAGACGTCGCGCATCACTGAAGGAAGAGAAATGACAATCAGAGAGCTTCAGGGATGTGATGGTGCGGAACTGTGATAACAGCAGAGGCCACCTGACAGAAGGTCGCTGGTGAGTGAAATCTACATCGAAGACGGACAATGTACGCAATCCCGGGAGCTTTCCAGCGAATTCGACGAAGAACAGACGAGCTGCCTCGCTGGGTGGATCTGGTTTAAAACAACCGAGGGCAAGGCTGTCCACGGAGGCAAGATACCGGCTCATGGTCTCCGAATGTAGAACCCTCTTCACGAGCAGGTCGTAGGTATGATCATCTTCGATGGGAATGTATTTGAACAGTTCGACCCTGCTCCTTGGTAGCCAAGCCCGACAGACGAGAGCACACATGGCGAGTGTGTGGGACAGACTCGGTCTGAAGGTACGGTAGGGGACGAGAGGTATACCTGAGATGATGGCGTCCGTGATTTCTGGGGGCATGTAAGGGGGCATGATCTGCTCTCCAAGTCGAAGGGTGAGCTCGATCCGTCATTGTGGACAATATTCGCCCGACTCACCTTGCGAGATACAGCGGGCTCGGGTATGGGAGACAGAGATTGACGGGGGGAAATCGACTGGTGCGGGGTGCAGACTGAGGTGGGAGACGTCGACTCGGAGGGCAAGGAAGGGTCCCCTAGGCTTGACTGGCGCCTCATGTTGAATCAGTTCTCAGGGCGAAGGCGATGGCGTTCGGCCCGAACAACTTCACTCCAAGGCTGCCCAGCGTTTCGAGCGGGGAGAGAGCAGATTAGAACACGGGTATAACTAGAATACATCGGCTGCATCGTAACCCAATATTACTCTCGGACGGACCTGCGACTTCAAACTTCGAGCGACGAGCAGTCACACCGAGACGTTGGTGTTGAACGTCTCTAGCTTCGTTCTTTCTGTATCACCAAGACAGAGTAGAATTCTGGGATTCTGTCAGAGCGTACGATCGATGACAGATAACATCGACATCGATATTCATCAAACATGCACGGGACATCCGCCCAGGAAGCTTCTCCCGGTGAAGAAGACTTGTTATATAGCGCTAGATTGCGTCGAGATCTGGGTGTGTGAAGAGACTCGCGCGCCGATATTCGAAGATGTCTAACACACAGTCGCATGTGTCATTCACGAAGGGTCCCGGGTTGTAAATTGTTGGATCATCCGCACGATACAGCACTGGTGAGAACGTCAGGCTCCGCAGAACAACAAGAAAACAACAAGAAGCGGACAGCATGGCAACGACAAGCACCTCGGACGACATCTCGGATATGTAGACAATGCCGGATGTCAATACGCACTCGAGCAACTACGTTGTGTCTTCACATTCACATTCAAACCGCGAGAAGTTGGAAGATCGGCCGAGTACTGGACGCTGGACGAACGACAACGCACGCGGCACAACACACGAGGCCTGCGCAGTGCAGTCGTCAAGGCAATGGCAATGCATTACACGCGTTAGAGACTCAGCTGCGAGTCGCGAATGCCTTCATGAACCAGTTCAGGCTCGTCGCCAGGGCCCCAGGACCGAACAACGACCTGCGTATTCACCGTTCAGAACAACCATCCGCTTGAGTCTTGATGCGGATCCCTGAGTCCAGAAGCTGGCTATTCGAGGGTGTTTGACAAAACACAATGGGAGGACGACAGATTCACCTGCGTCGCTGCTCGAGAGACAAAGACATCATGACAGCTCGTGGGATCCACACGCCACACGCCCCCGCGCTGAAAAGTCCGAACTGTAAACGTGCCTGTGTGCGCGCACTGATAGCCGCAGCGCCGCACAGGAAGATGAACCAGGGATTCGGGGATACTAGATCAGAGTCGCGAGCCCCTGGAATGGAACCGGGACAGACCGCTGCAGGTTCATAGGGCATACACGCACCAGTGCCTACTCGCGCACGAGGTACGAGGGTCGCCATGCTAACCATGCAGCCGCCCGAAGTCCTACCCAGACGCAGAACGAGCCCATTGTCCTCTCCGCGTACTGCCGCCGACGCGGGCGCTCAGGAAGCACCTCCGACTCCCGAGATGAAGCTTGAGACCAAGAACGCGTTGGCGATGCGGTGCAGCAGTTCGCAAGGTTAACGTTCCAGTTCCAGGTATACGTAGGTGTTGCGAGCCCCTGGAATGGAACCCAGCTAGAACCTGGGAAGATCAGATTCATAGCGCATATATTTATGATACTTGCACGTACGTCCGCAAGTCGAACCCCCCGAGGGTCGCCATGCTAACCAGCCAACCGCTCGCTCAAACGCACTCGGCGAATCTCCCAGGTCGCTGAGCGAACGCATTGTCCTCTCCTCACACTGACGCTCGCGAAGCACCGGTAGCATTGCCTCCGAGACTCGGACGAAGCTAATACAGCGAACAAGAACACAATCTGGTTCGGTGGCCAGTGCGCGGCGATAGAGCAAGGGAGAAGCCCTGGAGAAGCTCTCAAATTGAGATATCTGCCAGCGTGGATCGATTGAATCTGCTGCGGCAAGTGTCACCGTGCGCCGCTGGCGGAGCCTGGAGGTTCAAGCTTTCGAAGGATGGGCTGGGAGCCGCTCGTCACAATTCCAGATATCTAGGACATGGAGTGCCGGACATGTTGCGCTCGCGGGGTGGTGTGTCGCCGCGAGCGAGAGACGAAGCAACGCCGCGCTCGACACCTGACCAAACTCCAAATCCGGAGCTGCAATATCGGGCACGCTGCACGCCGTCCTAACGCAAGAGATCTACTGTATCTGCCCCCAGACCGGGACACAGCGCCAGCAGACGGTCAAGGTCGACACCTGACCTAATCTGGAACTCCAGAGGAGGACAGATCTGCGCTCGGACACGCCGCCGCAAAACGTGCCACAAGGTGGGTCACGAACCACACCGACGGCACAGATGCAGGCATTGCACCAGGCTGCGCAGGGGAGAGGTCTCGATGAAGTGTACTTGGATTCGGAGGCAATACTGCCACGACAGGCATAGCTACGAAAAAGAGGGTGGCTACTGTGGTGTACGAGAGTACTCACGATACGATAGACTCCCAGGACGCGGCCAGCTGACCATGGCGTCCTGTATAGCTCCAAGCACCGAGCTAGAGTGGGCCGAATATTCCATTCGAATACAGTATGCCGTTTGTTGTGCCACCGCGCCGCTGGTTGTGGAACAAGTGCCGCGGTGAGGTGATGTTGATATTCGCGACTGGCGAGCCGCTGGCCCTGGGAGTGACGGAGGGCTGTGGACGTCAAGGCGAAGAATGCTGTTGTTCGGGCGGGGGTTAGACCAGCGGTCTCGGCATGCCAGGAGGCGAGAGATAACGTCCTCCCCTGTCTTGAGGATGCAGATGAGGTGATAAGTTGAATGGACTGAGAGAGAAGTAGCGGAGAGTCGGAGACAAGTGCGGCGGTCAGTGGAAGCGCTGCAAGAGAAGGAGGAGCGACGAGTGGGAGACCGAGCACAGCAGAGCGTCCGTCGAGATCGGCAGAGACGAGGAAGGAATCTTGTGTTGGCTGCCTGCACTCAGCTCGAGGTTGCTGCGGGGGAAGGGATGTTGTTAAGAAGTCTGAAGAGGAGCCCCGTAGCGCATCGGTCGTTGGCGCCAATCGCCGGCCCGGCGTCCCTCGTAGCGTGACAGCAAGGCGATCCTCAACTTGAACCTCAGAAACCGACTACGATCCCGCCCAGAGCCCACGTAAGCGATGCCCTTCAAGCTGTCGCCCGTGTATCGGAACTTCAGGACACATTACTGCACGGTGGTGAGTCAATCGAGTGCTTGAAGAAAATGAAAACTAATGACGAGTTCACGCCCAGTGCATGGCTTCGGATCATGGAGCCTTGAACGGGCGCGAAAGATGAAGGCCAGCGCGTCCTCCGACTGCCCGCATGTGCAAAATGGAATCCGGGGCAGACGCTGCGGGAATGGCAAGTCAGAACGCGGCTTGTTCAGACAGAGATGAACACCTGAGTTACCAGATGCAAGTCAGTTCGCACAACGGTGAGCTGGTTTCCTGTAGGCGCCATCAACCATGACCAATCCGAAGGACGCAAGCAAGACACTCACTCCAGCGAGTCCTCGGCGGTGGCGGAAGCTTGAGTGACGTTCAACGGACGCGTCGCGCGCACCTCCCGGACGTGCACGAGATCTCCCCGCTCCATCGAGCAACCCCGGTCGCGCTCACCAACGTCGCCGCGCACCCTTCCTAGCGCGCCCCGAATATATCTGTGGCTGAACCGAGATGCATGGACAGTAAGTCATCAAGCTGCTCGTTCAGACCGGGGGAAACGCTCACCACACGCAGCGCAGATCGCGTCGAACCTCCGAGGCCCACGTCCCTGCTGAAGAGCAGAGCAGAGATGGTCAGCAAGGCAACCCCATAGAAGAGCAGTGAAACCCTCACCGTCAGAGGCGACACGACACGAGCCTGAACATCGCGTCGAACGCAGCTGGAAGCACACACGGACGTGGGCGGACGTCGGTCGAGGCGACAACATGGGCAGAGCTAGGAGCGGTGGAGAACAGATGGATGAATCGAGGAAAAGGAGGGATATGTAACGGGAGGAGCCCCTGCCTGAGACTGTCCTTGTCCTCTCAGTACTTACAGTATCTGCGTTACGCCCAGCATAGACATCTCACGGACCACATATACCACACAGAAGAATCTCGTCGTCGCGCCCGCGCTCAGTTCGATGAAGCACGGTGCGTCGTGTGCGCCCGTTCAAGCTTCCCGTAAGCTTGCAAAACTGATGGGACGGCTCAGACAACCTGGAAACACTCACCGTCGGCAGCAGTGGGTGTCGGCGGATGGACCATGGACCTCGCCGACTCGAGGTCAGGCTGTCCGGACGTCCGACGCAGCGTACCTCCAGCATTAAGTATGTAGCTCACAGTACGCAAGCCACCGTATCTTGACAACCGCGTCTCGTACCTGATAGTGATACAGCCACGACTCTGGCACCATGACCGCGCATGTGTGACCCACATCACAACTGCCCGTCTGCGATGTTACCCGGACACGATCCAGCGCTGCTGGAAGGCGCGCCAATGCATACGTCTCCACGTTGTTCGTTCTCGAACTTGGTGAGCAACAGAGTGAATGAAAGTCGCGCGAGACGCTTCTTGACCTGTATATACTACAATATCTCTTATGGGGTTCGTAAACTGACGTGCGCTTCAGGGCTCTCCTCGATCCTTCCATCCTGGTCGCTGTCATCCTCGACTAACAGTGCGGCCTCGTGGCGAAGCGTTCCCTCGATGAGGTCTTAGCCTAAGCGGGATGTCTGTTGCTCAATCCTGGACGCAGCACCAGCTGAACACGATCCTCCTTCTCCTCTTCATCGACATCGACATCGGAAAGTATGTCTGCCAAGCAAAGATGGATATCTAAGGGAGGGATAGGAGGGCGAGACCGGTTCGTAGTCGCAACCTGCACCTGCACCCTGGACACTCAAGATGCGAGATGCGAGCTGCACAGTCACACAGAGTCCCGAACGCAGACGCAAAGCGACGGGCCCGGGTCACTTTCTCTCCTTGTCCCGGATTCAAATCCATGTAGTACACAAGTACTAGTGCATTGAGTGTAATGCAAGCTGTCGGCGTGGGTGGATAGTCAATACAATAAATTAACGCGGACACTCGTCGGGAACACCATCATCATAAATACGAGTACGACAGCAAGCACCTCTCGGAGATGGGAAATCCTTGAAGTCTGATCGAACAAGCAAAGAAACCATGCGCAAATGAAACAAGAAAACACTACTGGACCAGAGAAAGAAGTGACAGACCGACGCGACGAGTTTAAATATAGGCGGAAGCAACAGCGATACGCATCCAGGCGAAGTCCTCTCCACAAGTTGCCGTCCCACAGCTCGACAGCTCTCAGTGCGGAATCCTCGATAGTGAGCCTCCACCCGGTTGCAGCGAGCGCGTCGCGCGAGTCCAGCGAGACAGCGACCCGCACTGCTCAGCCGAGAAGCGTTGAATGAGGATGCGTCCGGCAACGCGGCGTGTGCGAGCACAGCCCAGCTCTGCAACACGGTCTTGACTGCATGCAACAGCGGCCATTCCAGCGTGTGCGAGACGAGGGCGAGGGGAGGACAAGGTCATGTTCGAAACTGACATATGGTGGACCGTGGTCACATAGGGACAGGGATAGTAGAGGTTGCGGTCGCGGTCGCGGACGGAGGAGAGCCTCCGCCGCGTGACTAGTTAGGGTAAGCGCAGGATGTGTGAGCGGCGAGAGACTCGGATGGAGGACGGTCTACCAGAGCCGCACAGGCTGCGGAATGTGCGTGCCGCGGATGTTGCGGACTCGAACTCGAGTCGGAGGCCATTCCGGCGAATGCGAGGGTGAGGGACGTGATCGAAATGGCGGCATATGGTGATGGTCACATAGGAATACTAGGGAGAGTAGAGGTCGCGATTGGAAGTGGGAGATCCTCAGTGGCATAGATATCGACGAGAGAAACGAATTCGGAGAGACTCGGACGGAAGAGGCCCGTACGCACACCACCGCACCGGAGGCGTAACGTGCGGACGTTTCAGACGTGGAAGATTTGATGACGATTGCAAGAAGAGAACAGTCCGAATGCAAGGGAGAAGTGGGGCGATAGAAGATCGGTCAGGACCGTGACGTGGATATATCGCGGATTGTTGATGAGGGGCTTGGGAAGTCATAGTGCATGGATATTTGGTCGACGCGGCGGTGCTCTCGGCGTGAGCCTGCGAACTCGAATGACTCGGATGCACCCACTCAACCACCCAACCCAACCTCAGAGTCGTTGACTCATGGCCAGGCCAGACGGAGCGTCCTGATGTTCTCATTTGACGTCCTGTAGTGGGGAAATTAGTCTCTGATCGTGATGAGCGTGTACATTGCGGAAGCTCACCATATGTTGTACTTCGTCGTTGATATATAGGCGGAGGATCTTCCGTTTGTGCAGCTCAGGCAAGCATCTCCTGGCGTGTGCGCAGAGAAGCTCTTCCTCTTCCTCCGTACCTGCACGTACATCGAGGTTGACCTCCTGAAGATGGCCGAATGGCTCGCCCGAGAGGACGCGATCGAGTTCCTCAAGTGTGTCTTGATCGAAGCGCAAGTGGTTCAGGTCGGGGTGAGGTTCGAATCTTTGAGTAAAGACGGCATTGAAAGTGATAGATTGCATCGTGTTTGACGAGACACCTTGCAGGACTGAAGCCACACCTTGCCAATGGTCCTGGTAGTCGTAAAGGCTGCAAGACAAGCGTTCGAGAGCAATGAACCCCGATAGAGGTAGAGTGTCTGGACATATGGTACAAGAAGCATCAGCAATGAATGGTAAACAGTTGAAAAGACGAAGAATCATACATACTGGTTATGCATATATAAAGCTTTGTGACAGACGGCCCAACGCGACCCACGAAAGCGTCTACAGCTTCCTGCAATGGCCCAGTGGAAGGCAAGCAATAGAGAATACAGTGCAACACTTTGACGGGCGATCCATGCAGCGCTCCTGTCATCCACCTGAGGAATACGGCCGCACATTTTGGCGACAGATTGAAGATGCGAAGTGTGTGTAAGTCTGGCCAATATGTGCGGGGACGGAGCGTCGTCTGCAGGTGCACTTCATGTGAGACCATGGGCCATGTGAGGGAACCGATGTCGAGGGTGGAGAGCAGTGGAAGTGCAGTGAGCAGACGTCGCACATCGCTGAAGGAAGAGAATTGACACTCAGAGAGCATCAGGGTTGTGATGGCGCGGAACTGTGATAACAGCAGAGGCCACGTGACGGAAGGTCGCTGGTGAGTGAAATCTATATGCCTGACGGACAATGTACGCAATCCTGGGAGCTTTCCTGCGAATTCGACGAGGAACAGACGACCTGCCTTGCTGGGTTGAGCTGCCGGTGGTTCTTGACGACCGAGGCCAAGGCTGTCCACGGAGGTAAGATACCGGCTCATGGTCTCCGAATGTAGAACCCTCTCGACGAGCAGGTCGTAGGTATAATCATCTTTGATTGCAATGTCTTCGAACAGTTCGACCCTGCTCCTTGGCAACCAAGCCCGACAGACGAGAGCACACATGGCGAGTGTGTGGGTCCGACTCGGTCTGAAGGTACGGTAGGGGACGAGAGGTATACCTGAGATGATGGCGTCCGTGATTTCTGGAGGGATGTAAGGGGGCATGATATTCTGCTCTCCAAGTCGAAGCGTGAGTTCGATCCGTCATCGTGGACGATATTCGCTCAACTCACCTTGCGAGATACAGCGGGCTCGGGTATGGGAGACAGAGATTGATGGGGGGAAATCGACTGGTGCGGGGTGCAGACTGAGGTAGGAGACGTCGACTCGGAGGACAAGGATGGGCGTCCTAGGGTGGACTGGTGCCTCGCGTCCAGTTCTCAGGGCGAAGGTGATGGTGTTCGGCCCGAAATCCTTGCCCAGCGTCTCGAGCAGAGAGCGCGTGTGGATTGGAATGCACGCTCGGCTGCATTTGTACAATTGGTAACTCACTCACTAGACGTACCTGCGCGTTCCAAGTTTTGAGTACTTTGCGCGGAGCGGAGTTCGTCTCTAGCTTTGTTTTCTCTGTATCACCAAGACGGAGTAAGGTTCTGTTGACGCGGGCGACGACGACGACAGAACTGACCGTGACTTGGGAAGGACGGAATTCCATGCGGTGCTGGGGACCGTCGAGATCTGGGTGAAGAGACTCGCACACGAACCACGGATTTCCGAAGACTTCGGGAGGCTACCGTTGGTCCAGCCTCTCGTCGCCTCGGAGGCGACTGCAGCCTGAGGTATGCCATGTCATTCTCCTCCAATGTACGATTTACGAAGGGTCCCGGGTTGTGCATTATTCGATCATCCGCACGATACAGCACTGGTGAGAACGTCCGGCTCCGCAGAACAACAAGAAAACAACAAGAAGCGGACAGCATGGCAACGACAAGCACCTCGGATATGTAGACAATGTCGGATGTCAATACGCACTCGGGCAACTACGTTGTATCTTCACATTCATATTCAACTCGCGAGAAGTTGGAAGATTCAAGGCGGGGTACTGGACGCTGGACGGATGACAACGCGCACGCGGCACAACACACGAGGCCTGCGCAGTGCAGTCGTCAAGGCAATGGCAATGCATTACACGCGTTAGAGACTCAGCTGCGAGTCGCGAATGCCTTCATGAACCAGTTCAGGCTCGTCGCCAGGGCCCCAGGACCGAACAAAGTCCTGCGTATTAACCGTCCAGAGCAACCCTCCGCTTTGAGTCTTGACGCGGAGCCCTGAGTCCAGAAGCTGGCTATTCGAGGGTGTTTGAAAAAACACAATGGGAGGACGACAGATTCACCTGTGCCGCTGCTTGAGAGACAAAGACATCATGACAGCTCGTGGGATCCACACGCCACACGCCCCCGCGCTGAAAAGTCCGGACTGTAAACGTGCCTGTGTGCGCGCACTGATAGCCGCAGCGCCGCACAGGAAGATGAACCAGGGATTCGGGGATACTAGATCAGAGTCGCGAGCCCCCAGAATGGAACCCAGCTAGAACCCGGGAAGATCAGATTCGTGGCGCATATATTTATGATACTTGCACGTACGTCCGCAAGTCGAACCCCCCGAGGGTCGCCATGCTAACCAGCCAGCCGCTCGCTCAAACGCACTCGATCGACTACCCGGCGAATCTCCCAGGACGGCGAACGAACGCATTGTCCTCTCCTCACACTCGCGAAGCACCGGTAGCATTGCCTCCGAGACTCGGACGAAGCTAATACAGCGAACGAGAACAAGAACGCAATCTGGTTCGGTGGCCAGTGCGCGGCGATAGAGCAAGGGAGAAGCCCTGGAGAAGCTCTGAAATGATGTCTGCCAGCGTGGATAGACTCTACGGCTGCGGCAAGTGTCACTGTGCGCCGCTGGCGGAGCTTTCGAAGGATGGACTGGGAGCCGATCATCACAATTCCAGATATCTAGGACATAGAGTGCCGTACATCTTGCGCTCGCGGGGTCGTGTGTCGCCGCGAGCGAGAGACGAAGCAGCGCCGCGGACGATCTCGCTCGACACCTGACCAAACTCCAAATCCGGGGCTGAAATATCGGGCACGCTGCACGCCGTCCCGACGCCAGAGATCTACCCAGCAGGACACAGCGCCGCAGGCGGAAGGACGTGCCGCATCGCGATGCGCAAACCACACATGGACCGAGGCAGAGATCTGTCGAGGTGTCAGATTCACAGCGCCAGCAGATGGTCAAGGTCGGCACCTGACCTAATCCGGAACTCCAGAGGAGGACAGATCTGCGCTCGGACACGCCGCCGCAAAACGTGCCACGGCGTGGGTCGCGAACCACACCGACGGCACAGTGTCAGGCATCGCACCAGGCTGGCCAGGGGAGAGTTCTCGATGAAGTGTACTTGGATTCGGAGGCGGTACTGCCACGACAGGCATAGCTACGAAAAAGAGGGTGGCTACTCGAGTGTGCGAGTACTCACGATACGATAGACTCCCAGGAGGCGGCCAGCTGACCATGGCGTCCTGTATAGCTCCAAACACCGAGCTAGAGTGGGCCGAATATTCCGTTCGAAGATGCCGTTTGTTGTGCCACCGGGCTGCTGCTTGCGGAACAAATGCCAGTGGGATGGCGAGCTTGCCATCGCTCAGCGCTGTGCGGCCGTGAGGTAAGGATGCGATTCGCGACTCGGGAGCCGCTGAGAATGACGGAGGGCTGTGGACGTCAAGGCGAAGAATGCTGTTGTTCGCGCGGGGGCTAGACCAGCGGTGTCGGCATGCCAGGAGGCGAGAGATAACGTCCTCCGCTGTCTTGAGAAAGCAGATGGAGTGATAAGTAGGATAGAGTCGAGAGAAGTGCCGGAGACAGGTGCGGCGCAGTGGCGGCGCTGCAGGAGAAGACGAGGAGCGCGTGTACGACGAGTGGGAGACCGAGCACAGCGGAGCGTCCGTCGAGATCGGCAGAGGTGAACAAGGCAAGTTGCGCTCGCTGCCTGCGCTGCGCTCGAGGTCGCTGCGGGGGAGAGGATGTTGTTCCGAGAAGAGGAGGCCCATTGTGGCGAGCGCGTCGGTCGTTGTCGTCGCTGGCGCGAGCGCCAGTGGTCGGCGGGATCAGCCGGGGCACCGCCTCCCAGCGCTCTGGCCCAAGCGGGAGGTGATGGGCTCCGAAGCGATCCTGTATTGTCTGACCTCCGACGCTCCTATATATTCCCTCTCTCCTCTTCCTCATCACTCCGCCTTCAGGTCCTCCAAGTCGTGCTCGCCGTTCTCCTCGTCCTCCTCGTCTCATCTTCCGTCGTGTGCAATTACGCCGCTGACTAATCATTATTCTATCTATCCCCACCCACGTCCCCCTTTTCCCCACACGCATCCTAACCTGTACTTGCATCCCCCATGGCCGCCGCTGCTGCTCCCTCCCACCGCATCCACTCTATCCATGGTGCATTCGGCGGTCCGAGCCGCTATGGGCCCTCATCTCCCTTTTCCATGAACATGAACCCCGCCCAGGCATCCTGGAACCGCATCCCCAACGTCTGTGCACCCCGCCGAACCTACGAAGTGGCTCCAGCAGCCCGCACCACCCCCGCATCCGTATCTGCATCCTGCTCCGGTTCAAGTGCAGGAAGCACCGGACTTGGGATGCGCTCAGCCGCAGGCAGCCGCCCCCGCCGCACCACCATCTCTACTGGCTCCTGGGGCTCCCCAATCCCCAGCCGCCGCCCTCCTCCTCCTCCGCCTGCCCCAGCAGAACGCACGACATCCGCCCTCCAAACGTCTCTTTCCGCCACTCCCGTCATCCCTACACCCGTGCCCATCCCGGAGATCGACGACCCGTTCGCCGACGCCCACGAAGACCTCTCCCCGTTCCCACCCCCGTCCCCGCGGACGATCTCCTCCCGGACGCGCGTCGCCGTCTCCGTCTCGTCGTGCACCATGTCCACGCCCGACTCCGACTCGGGTGCGAGCCTGACGGTGCCTCCCGGGCTCGGGTCAGCCATCACCATTCCGAGCGCGAAGGACATGCGCGGCCGGCTCGTGGCGACGACGCTGCTCAATCGTGGGAGCGGCCGCCCGCTGGGCGTGTACCTCCGTCGCCGTCTTTCGGGCGAGGGCACGACGTATGTCAAGAGCGGGCTGTCTCAGCTTGTTGCTGCCGCAGCGTGAACAGCACTAGCATCAAGCGGAGGCGGTGCGCAGGCAGGGAGTCGGAGAGGCTCGCGGTGCAGGAGGGAGAGGGGAGGGGAGGGGCGACGGGTGTGGGTGTGGTTGTGAGCGTTGTTAGACGGACGTGTGGTCTCTGGTCAGTCCTCGGTTCTTGCGTCTTTCTTGCTTTCTGTATCATCCATCCTCCATCGGGCTCGGACGTGTCGACACTCGTTATCCCCTATCCCCTCCTCCCCACCTCTCTCCTCTACCCTCCTCATGTTGTGTAACTCTGCAACCTCCTCTCCTCTCCTTTCATTTCCATCTCTGCCGCATCTCATCTCCCCCTCTCCCTCATCTCATCTCCTCATCTCTTCGCTATCTCTACCTGTCTTGCCTCCTCGCATCGCATACTCCTCTACCCTCTCCCTCACTCCGTAATAGCATCCATCACACACCTCGACACACGAATCCTCTCTCTCTCTCTTTGTTCCTCCCTTGTTGCTCTCACGAATGCATACCAACAATTGTAGAATCACCCCATCGTAACGATTTTTCTTCTTCCGTCTTCCTCGCCTTTCAGCTGGTCTCAATAAGTGCGCATCTCGTACACTACCCCCTGCGTTATTTAAGTCTCCCCTTCCTGGTCCCTCAACGTGCAACGCTCGACGCTCGACGTCCGACGTTTGACGTTTCCGAACACTTCAAGCTTTTTTTCTGATTTGTTACCGAAACGAAACGAATGTACCCGTACATGTTCGATAAGTGTACCACCTAGGTCCTACGTAGCTGTAATTCATTCCTATTCCTTTTCCTTTTCCTTTTCTAGGTCTTCTAGTGGTCCGCAGACAACACGCGGACCTTCCCTTGTTCGCCGACGGCGGGGGCGGCGGCAGTACCTAGCCTGAGGTCTCCAGGCTCCAGCATGCGAAGTTGCGTTGATCACCGGGGTCCCGCGTCGACATCTTCGCCGGGCTTCTTGTTCTCGTTCTTGTTCTCGTGCCCACTTGTCACTTGGTCCGCTGTAGTTTCGTTCTCAGGTGGGATCCTCGCGCTGCCACAGTCCCGGGGTACAGGCTCCGAGTGCCGGTGCGACGCGGACGAGGGGCTACAGACTGAGACAAGTTCAAGGGGTGCAAACGACAAGACGTAATATGCGCTGACGACGACACACGACGACATCGGACACGACCACTTCTTCAAGCTACCTGGATGCAGGACAGATGCAGGACAGGAGAGGCCCGGGAGAGCTCTCATAGGGGGGACGTCATCCGACAACGAGCCATCCCCACAACGTGCCCCGCCCGCCCGCTGGTGGCTGGCATGCTGTTGCCTGTCCATCGCCCGTGCCGTCACTAAGCACACACTGATGCAGTGATGCAGATCCTGCCAGGCTTTCACGTAAGTTACGCACGCACGCACACACGCACGCACGGGTACGCATGGCTCTCTTAACCATGTATCCTTCCTCTGTCCTTCTTCCTCTGTCCTGACTAGTCCTGACTAGTGACTCCTGTCTCTCTATCTCGATGTCTCTCTGTTCTCGAACCAGTACCAATCAAGGCCACACCCGTCTCCCCCTCGGTCTGGGGCTGCGCGCGCGCGCGCGTTCCGCTCCCCGCTCCCGTCGCCCGAGTTCCGAAACCTCGAGGTGGGGGCTGTGCTGCGCGTGCGTGCGGGGTCGAAATCGGTCGATGACGTCGTGCGTACGTCGGGGACCTGAGACGATCCCGAGTGCCGGCCCCCGGGTGCCCACTGCCGACGGGTCGCGACTGAGGGCCGTCTCGCACGACGCGACGACATCCCAGGACCCACCTTGTCCAGAGAACAGAGTATATGCATGCATGTATGTATGTATGTAGTACAGATGTAACCAGGAAGGACTAAGTCATCATCAAATCGTCGATCTACAAGCCCGTGAGCCTTGAAGCTTGCGATTGAAGCGTGGGCTTAAGGCGGGGCGCTTCCAATTAGGTATGCAACAAGTTTGTGAGACGGTAGACAGAGATTATCAGAAAATGTACTGCACTGAGGACCGTGGCGGCGGCGGTAACTCGAGTACATCCCGATGTGCGACTCGGAGGTCGAGTAGAACAAATAAACTATAAAAGAACTCTACTCAAGTAGACTATTCCGACACGGGGAATCGAACCCCGGGCTATCGCGTGAGAGGCGATAATGTTAGCCACTACACCATATCGGATGTAGAAGCTCGGGAGAGGTTTAAGACATGGAAGACTTCGAGACTTTAACAGCAACTGAGCAAGGTTGTGCCGCCAACTGGACTCGGACGGCCCTATGTACGACATAGAATTCTCGAGGCAGACATCATCAAGAGAAGTGTGCTCTGATTCTCCGGACACATGCACAAATTTAAGTAGGGGGGTCGAAAGCTGTGTGGTTAGTACTGCTCCGGATCCTCAGTATTCGTTGCGACGACATACTTACCCCGAAATACAGAGGCATGTGCGGGTGTAGTAGGATCGCACATGTTTAGACACATGCACAACCACGGTCCGTAGATACACGACTGCTTACATTAGTTATACGCGGGTATTCCCTTCGATACATGACCATGCAAGATACACCACACCCCACATCTCCGGGTCGTCCTCCGAGTCGTCACGACGCTGGCGCAGACTCGGACGCCGCAGCCTTGACCTGTTCGATACGCCCATCCAGCAAACTCAACACCGTGTCCACGCCCTTCAGCACCCCCTCATCAGGCCCAATCCCCGGCACGATCTTCGTGTGCGCAAAGTCGATCAGCTTGACGAGGTACGGCGGCCCGACGCGCTTCTTCTCCTCGCTCTCGTCTTCGTCGTCGTCGTCTTCATCCTCGTCCTCTTCGTCCCCGCCCTCCTCGAGCCACTTGAGCCCCTCCCGAGCGCGCTCCCAGTCCGCCTCGTAGATGATCAGGAGGCTGCCCCCGACCATGCGCATGTGCACCTCCGCGAGCGCGGCGCGGATCTCCGCGATGTCTTCCCGGAGCGACTCCAGCACCGGCAGGAGAATATCTGCAGAGAGGCCGGTTCCCTGCGAAAGTGCGGCGTCGGCACTCTCGCTCTCACTCTCACTGGAAGGCGCAGAGGGCTTCGGCGGGGTATCTGCGGAGGCGAGAGGGAAGTATCGCGCTATCCCGTGCGGGAGGTCGGATGGCTTGATTGACTTGCCGTAGGACTTGGGGGTGTTGACGGCCTTGCCAGTGGCAAGGTCATATACCTTCCGAAAGCGTGTCGCTGTCAGCATCCCCTCCGACAGTGACAGGAACACAGCCTGCGTGAAACCTGTAGCTGGCGTACCTGGAACCCAGTTAAGCGCACCCCGGTCTCGAGCGATGTCGTCTCGCGCGCGGTCTTCTCCATGCGCGCACGCTTCTCCTCGCTCGCGCCGTCGTCGTAGAGCACGGTGCCGAGCTTCACGTCGAGGATGTTGGGCTTGAGGAACGTGTGCGAGAGGTTCTCGAGCACGAGGGACTGTGTAGTCGCGAACCGCGCCGATAAGCCTCGCGAGCCCCACGCCACAGCTCAAACCGGAGGAAGGGGAATGGGAAGGAGAGAAGAAAGAAAAGCGAGGGGAAGGGAGTACTCATCTTTCTCCTGCTCCGCAGATGCCTGCACGACCTTGATCGGCCCGCCGTCCGCTTGCGGCTGGCTCTCGTCCAGCTTGCCCTCGAGACGCAGCGTGCCGTAGAACTTGGGCACGAACGGGCGCAGGGGCGCGAAGCCCGGGTCCGTCGTGACCGACTGGTAGAACGCGACCTCGGCCGCGAGCGCGGGCTTGATGAGCAGCGAGCCGTCTTCGCTCGTCATGACCCCCGGGTGGCCGCCGACTTGCGATGCGAGCGGGATCGTGTGCGCTGCTGCAGACATTGCCGGGACGAGGGTTGCAGTGTAACTTAGTACTAGTGGGAGTAGGGAGTAGGGTGGTGATGGTATCAGGGTAAGCCGTGGGCGTCCTTGTATTCGGTCCTAGGACTCGCAGCGGGTACAAGGTATTTGTCTTTTGCGCCGTTCTCGGGATCAGGAGCATCATTCCAGCTTTGTCGCAGCATGTCGAGCATAGCAGCGGAGGAGAGCCAGCAAGGGTGATGGTGGTGGACGGAGGCAAGGACTGGGAATGTGCGAATCACCCGCGGCCGCACTCCATTCCATACTTATGTAGATACTCCCTTGACTAGCAACTTCCATCGTGACTCTCTGCGATGACAACCACACTCGCTCAAGAACACGCGGACAAGATTTTCATTGCTGTGACCATCTCGCCTACCTCTGCGCTCAACAGCGATCCCGACGGACTCGTCGTCCACCCGCTCATCACGCGTCTGGGCCGTGTCGGGGAGCTGCAGGACGTGCAGCTGCTCGGCGTACCCCGGGATAGCTGGGCTCACTCCCAGGACGATGTTATGAGGTCGCTGAGCCAGTTACAGGGCGTGCTAAGGGTGGATGTACAGGATGTGCCGAGGTTGAGAACGAAGAGAGGCGGGGATGAGCTGTGATCTTGAGGACGTCTGTTGGTGAGTTCAGTTCGTTCTTGATAACGAGTTTGGTATTCATAATGCTCGGTCCACAGACCTTTTCTTGCTGTGACATGTATGATATGTGCGGTTGGAATAACTGTCGTGAGTGTAGAGATGTCTGAGAGTCGGTTGCAATCCCGAGGTTGTCCCTCGGATACTCATCAAGACGCCTCGAGGATTAACGAATCTTTTGCATGTGCAGGTGAGTTGTAAAGCTTGTCTGGCCTGTCACGCAAGAGAAATGAACTAACGGTGAACGTCTTGTTAGGTGTTCCTCAGGGATGGTCCCTCTTTCTCAGAGTCCGCGTCAATTCTTGCCTGTTCTCGCGAATACGAAGCTATGTTCTCTAACTGCGCTTGTCTGAAGCTCGAGGGCGGAAGTCCTCCTCCGGATTCCCGTGTAGCGCGGACGTCAGGTTCGTTTAATCATGGCATGCAACGAAGGCGGCGTTCTAAGCAGGCGCGTTGTCGTCTGTCTTCGACTACGTTTCCCCGACACAACTCGCACGCACATGCCATGGTATAGTAGCTAGTGATGGACGGCGACTCGTAACTGTAAATGGTGAGGATCGTCCTGTTCGTCGATTTGGTGAGCTCATTGCAGACTTTCTGTCGCCAACAGATGGACAGCGTATTAGACGTTGCCCCTTCCCAGATCTCGCATCAACTCTACCCATGGCTGACCGGCGTAGGCTGTCTGGCTTGCGCGACGCCGAGATGCTCTCGTAGATCCTCGCCAGGGCTGATGAGTATCGCAAGTTCGCGTTTACTCTCGCTGTCCACAACAGTGTCGCCCCACCCTATCGCTTCCCCGGAGTTATCTCGAAGCGATCTCAGTCCCCTGCGAAGCTATGGCGTATCCTTCCGTCCCATCTATCGACGATCATTGTCGAAACCGAGACCGTGGACAAGATACCACAACTTCACTGTACGTTCGTTGTTCCGGAGTATGCACGAAGCTCATCATTTGGTATAGTCAACCAAAAGACCAGGCACGTCGCGAGGATGTTCATGTTGATGGTCTCGACCAGGAGTTCCGTGAGGAACCACTGCCTGCTGGTGCTCTATCATGCCTCGAAGAGGCCGAACTCCCGGCATCCGTGTACTCCAAGGTCGCTGTGCCGTCTCCGTAGCGCTTGCACCTGCGGGGAGATCCAAACCTTGGCTACATGAACCTCGAGCTCAACATGGAGGTACTGGGCCTTCCCTCGCTCTTTCTCCGCTCGAAACGCTGGGCAGGTTTTCCGTGAAATTCTTCGGGCCGAACGCCATCCCCTTCGGCCTGAGAAACTGAACATGGACACCTACACATGCATCTAGATGGAGGAGGTCCACCGTCAAGCGAAGACACCTGCTAGATATGGGCGCGCCCCAGCTTGCTGATGTTTGTTCATAAACAAGGCCCCAAACATGAGCGAAACTTGAAAGCGGTCTATCGTTTCCTGACCAGCTGTAACAACATCTTCTCCCCTCGAGCACATGTCAGCAGCGAGCGCAACGTCTATGTCAATCTCGACGGACGCTTCGCTGTGCTCGGTTTCCCACTCGTTGTCCACGCCCCCCTGAGTCCTTCTCCTGCAGCGCCGCCGCTTCGCCGCACTTGCTGCTCTAGTCTGCTTATCGCACCATCCGCTTTCTCAAGACATCAGAGGATGCTACTTCTCCCTTCTGGCATCCCTGCACCACAGTATTCTTCATCTCGACGTCCCCAGCCTCCGTCACACCTCGCGGGTCGCGAGTCGGACTCGCAACCTTACATACAGCACAGCACGGACGCCATGGTCAGGCTGTGGCACTGCCCACGTCCTCGGGTCCTTCGTGAGTACTCGTGCACCGGTAGCCACACTCTTTGTTGTACTTCTGTCTGTCGTGTCAGTACCGCTCCCTAATCAAAGTACCTTCCTCCGACAACCCGTCCCCAGCCAGACTCGTCCTATGTGCGATGCCTTCACAGATCTCTGCTGTTAATTTGGTTTGCAAATTCCCGACGTGGCGCGTTCTGTCATCTCCCTCACCGCTGTGTCCCGGTCTGAGCGCAGCCCTTCAGCTTGCCAGCTGTGCGCTGAAATTCCATCCTGCCCGTGTCACGGTCAGTTCTGTCATCGTTCGTCCGCCTTAACAGAACCTTACTCCGTATTGGTGACGCAGAGAGAACAAAGCTAGAGACAATCAACTCCAAACTCGGCGCGAGGACCCAAAGTTGAAACGTGCAGGTACGTCCAGTGATTGAGTTACTGAATATACAACGCAGCCGACCGCGCATGCCAGTACACACTCTCTCTCCGCTCGAGACGCTGGGCAAGTATTTCGGGCCGAACGCCATCACCTTCACCCTGAGAACTGAACATGAGGCACCCTAGGACGCCCATCCTTGTCCTCCGAGTCAACGTCTCCCACCTCAGCCTGCACCCTGCACCTTTCGAGCTCCCCCCATCAGTCTCTGTCTCCCATACCCGAGCCCGCTGTATCTCGCAAGGTGAGTCAGGCGAATATTGTCCACGATGACGGATCGAGCTCACCCTTCGACTTGGAGAGCAGAATATGCCCCCTTACATGCCTCGAGAAATCACGGACACCATCATCTCAGCTGTACCTCTCGAACACTACTATGACTACAGACCGAGTCGGACCCACACACTCGCCATGTGTGCTCTCGTCTGTCGCGCTTGGTTGCCAAGGAGCAGGGTCGAACTGTTCAAAGACATTCTCATCCTAGATGAACATACCTACGACCTGCTCGTCGAGAGGGTTCTACATTCGGAGACCATGAGCCGGTATCTCGCCTCCGTGAACAGCCTTGGCCTCGGTTGTTTGGGCAAACCAGATCCACGCAGCAAGGCAGCTCGTCTATTCTTCGTCGAATTCGCAGGAAAGCTCCCTGGATTGCGTACATTGGACGTCCACCATATAGATTTTACTCACCAGCGACCTTCCGTCAGGTGGCCTCTGCTGTTGTCACAGTTCCGCACCATCACATCCCTGCGGCTCTGGAGTTGTCGATTCTCTTCCTTCAGCGATGTGCGACGTCTGCTCACTGCACTACCACTGCTCTCCACCCTCGCAATCTCTCAGCTCACATGGCCCGTGGTCTCACATGAACTGCACCTGCAGACGACGCTCCGTCCCCGCACGTTTTGGCCAGAGTTACACACCCTTGGAATCCACGATCTGTCGACAGAATGTGCGGCCGTGTTCCTCAGGTGGATAGTAGGAGCGCTGCATGGATCGCCCGTCAAAGTGCTGGACTGTGACTTCTCCAACTTGCCTTCCACTGGGCCATTGCAGGAAGCTGTAGACGCTTTCATGGGTCGCGTTGGGCCATCCGTCACAGATCTTGATATGAACATAAACGGTATGTAAAATTATGCTATCTTGTCAACCGTTTACTGTTCAGCGTTACTGATGCTTCTTGTACCATGTGTCCAGACACTTTACCTCTATCGGGGTTCATTGCTCTCGAACATTTGTCTTGCGACCTTATCGTTTACAAGGGCAAGTGGGAAGGTGTGGCTTCGGTCCTGCAAGGCGTCTCGTCAAACACGATACAATCTATCATCTTCAATTATGTCTATACCCATAGATGGTACTCCAGACATAACATCAACACCACCTACTTGCGCTTCGATAATGACACACTTGAGGAACTCGATCGCGTCCTCTCGGGTGAGCCATTCGGCGGTCTCCGGGATGTCATCCTCCGTGTAGTTGCAGAGAAGGAGGAAGAGGAAGAGCTTATCCGCGCACACGCCAGGAGATGCCTGCCTGAGCTGCACAAACGGCGGATCCTCCACTTGTATGTCAATGGACGACTACAACGTTTGGTGAGCCTTTACAATGTACAGGTTCATCCTTGATCAGGACTTAATTCGCCTTTACAGGACGTCGAATGAGACATGGGGACGCGCTCCATCTGCCAGCGGCCACGAGTATCAGACTTCGTTGGAGGGTGGGTCAAGCGGTTGAGTAGGTGCATCCGAGCCGTTCAAGTTCGAGTTCCCGGAGCGGCATGGAGTGGCTCCAGTCCGCTGCTACTGTCGCTACTGTCCGAACGCCGGGGACACCACTGCGCCGATCTAATATCTATGCACTCAGGAGTTTCAAGCCCCATCTTCATCGACATTCTCCGAGTCTCGGCCGCTTCTCCATAACTTGCCTTCTCGTTCGACCTCACCATCATCGAGTCCACGTCGGATTCATCCCCAAATGCTGAGCCCGCCCTATGGCATACCTTCCTCCATCCGATCCTATCTCAATTCTTGCGCTCATTGATGGCATGTACGCTACCGACGTTCACCGTTCACCCATTTCCGCGACCACGCCCTCTATTATCCCCGCGCTATGTAACCAGTCCTTTCGATCAGGTCCTCGCCACGGTAGCATGCCCTGACCCTCGTATTGGCTGGAGTGGCCTCCGACTCCGACTCGAGTACAAGTCTGCAACGTCCACGGCCCGCGCATTCCGCAGCCTGTGCGGGTCTGGCACACCCTCCTCCGTCCGAGTCTCTCGCCGCTCGCACATCCTGCGTTTACCCTAACTAGTAAGGCGGTGGAGGCTCTCCTCCGTCCGCGACCGCGACTGCGACCTCTATTATCCCTATCCCTATGTGACCACCGTATGTCAGTTTCGAACATGACCTTGTCCTCCCCTCGCCCTCCCCTCGCCCCCGCTGGAATGGCCGCTGTTGCATGCAGTTAAGACCGTGTTGCAGAGCTAGGCTGTGCTCGTACACACCGCGTTGCCGGACGCATCCTCATTTGCTTCTCGGCTGAGCAGTGCGGGTCACTGTCTCGCTGGACTCGCGCGACGCGCTCGCTGCGACCGGGTGGAGGCTCACAATCGAGGATCCCGCACTGAGAGCTGTCGAGCTGTGGGACGCAACTTGTGGAGAGGACTTCGCCTGGATGCGCATCGCCGTTGCTTCCGCCTATCTAGTAGTCATTCGTGTACGGTGTCGGCCTGTCAATTCTTTCTCCGGTCCAGTAGCGTTTTCTTGTTTCATTTGCGCATGGTTTCTTTGCTTGTTCGATCAGACTTCAAGGATTTCCCATCTCCGAGAGGTGCTTGACGTCGTGCTCGTATTTATGACGGTTCCCGACCAGTGTCCACGTACATTTATTGTATTGACTACCACGCCGTCATGCACTACTTAGTACTGAGAAGGAGAACCTGGTCCGAGCCCGTCGCTTCTACGTCTGCCTTCGGGACTGGGTGCGACTGTGTAGCTCGCACCTTGAGTCTGCCGGAGGGCCCTGTGCAGGCTGCGACTACAGATGCTGTTGTCGCCCTCTCATCTGTCTCTCGCCCATCCCTCTTCGCTCACCACGCTGACAGCACGAGACTTGAGCTGGTTGTGACTTCATTGGAACCACCATCGATGTCGACAGGCTGGACGAACAGCTCTCCGATGTCCATGTCCATGTCAATGTCGATGAACAGGAGAAGGAGAATTGGGTTTCGCTGGCGCTGCGTCCGAGACTGAGCCACAGACATCCGCTTAGGCTAAGACTTCATCGAGGGAACTCCTCGCCACAAGTTCGCACTGTTTGTCGAGGACGACAGCGACCCGAATGGAAGGATCGAGGGCAGTCCTGAAGGGCACGTCGGTTTACGAACCCCGTAAGGGAGATTATACTACATACAGATCGGGAAGCGTCTCGCGCGACTTTCATTCACTCTGTTGCTCACCAAGTTCGAGAACGAACAACGTGGAGACGTATGCGTTGGCGCGCCTTCCAGCAGCGCTGGATTGTGTCCGGGTAACATCGCAGACGGGCAGTTGTGACGCAGGTCACACATGCGTGGTCATGGTGCCAGAGTCGTGGCTGTATGACTATCAGGTACGAGACGCGGTTGTCAAGGTGTGCCATGCTTACTGTGAGCTACATACTTAGTGCTGGAGGTATGCTGCGTCAGACGTCCGGACAGTCTGACCCCGAGTCGGCGAGGTCCATGATCCATCCGCCGACACCCACTGCTGCCGACGGTGAGTGTTTCCGGGTTGTCTGAGTCGTCCCATCAGTTTTGCAAGCTTACGGGAAGCTTGAACGGGCGCACACGACGCACCGTGCTTCATCGAACAGAGAGCGGGCGCGACGACGGGGTTCCTGTGCGGTATATGCGGTCCATGAGATGCCTATGCTAGGCGTAACGCAGATACTAGAAGTACTGAGAGGACGAGGACAGTGGCAGGCAGGGGCTCACCTCCCGTTGTAGACTGTAGTTACCCACCTTTTCCTCAATTCATCCATCCGTTCTCTGCCCCTTCCAGCCCTGTGTATGTCATCGCGTCGACCGGCCGCCCATCCTCGCCTCCGGGCGCGCTTTCAGCTACGTTCGATGCATTCAAAGTCTAAGCTCGTGTCGCCGCCGATGGTGAGCGTTTTCTCTTCTGTCGATTTGGCATGATGAGGGTTTTCGCTCTGCTCTTTGGCAGGGACATGGGCCTCGGAGGTTCGGTGTGATCTGAACTGTGTGCGGTGAGTGTTTCCCTTGGCCTGAACGCGCCGCTGAATGACTTGCTGTCTAGTCCGGTCATCTCAATTCAGACATATTTGCCGACGCGCACCGGGAAGCATGCGCGGCGACGTCGGTGCGTTCAACCGGGGCTGCTTGAACCGAGGTGCGCGCGACGTGTACATTCAAGCTTCTGCCGCCGTTGACGAGAATTTGCCGGGGCGAGTTTTTTGCTTGCAGCGCTCTGAGTGGCTATGGCTGACGGAGTGTTCCGCCGCCCTCATTCGAATTGCACCGGTGAGCATTCATCTCTGTCTCAACAAGTCGCGGTCTGACTTACCATACTTGCAGTATCTGCCCGGAGTCCTTTCTGTGTACACGGGTAGTCCGAGGACGCTCTGACCTTCGTCTGAGGAGTCAGTTTGGGCTTCCACATTCCGAGGCGATGGGATCTGACGCACTGGTGCGAACCGGTGCGTGTTTGTTCGTTCATTCGAGCACTCGTCCGACTCACCACTGTGCAGAACGTATGTCGCAGTCCCACGACGTACGCGACAGCCTCGGCGGTGAGCCTTCTGCCCGGGCTCGCTGGACGCATGGTCTAGACATTGTCGTAGGCTCTGAGTGGGGCCGTAGTTGGCGTCCTAGGCTCAGAATGAGTAGTGAGTACACCGTGATAGGCAGACGAACGTACTGCGGGAGCACAGCCTCGCGAGGCTTGACCCCGAGTGGAATCCAGACCTGTTGGGATAGCGCACACCTGGAAGAGGTGTTCGAGCAGTCCCGAAGTCGACATGTTGCAGGAGATGGCAGTTCCAGGGAGACGGAGAACAGATGACATACGGAGTATGTTAGCATCCTCACCACGTCCGAATTGAGTGTGTGCTGTACTTACCGCAGACGTGCTGAGGAACTTGAAGCTTGAAGTCGGAGAGTCGGTTGCTGCATGAGGCACGGGACAGCGTAATCGCGAGCACTGGGACGGGCAATAGGCGGTCGGGTGAGTTATCTTGAGCTCTCTGTGGCCATCGGGGCAGACGATTGAGGAGATGCTGGCGGCGGAGGCGATGTGGTGTCGCGCTCTGAATTGGGTCGGCTCGCAACTGGCGCTCATGACAAACTTGTTCTCTGTCCACAACAGTCCTCCTCTTGGAACAACGTCCTCTCCCCCACAGCGACCTCGAGCACAGAGTCAGGAGTGCAACGTCTGCGTCAATCTCGACCGACGCTTCGCTGGGCTCGCTTCCCCACTCGTCGTCCATGCACTCCTCCTCTTGTAGCACCGCCGCTGCGCTGCACTTGTCTCCGCCACTTCTCTATGCTCTATTCTACTCGTCGCACTACCTGCTTTCTCAAATCTGCGGAGAACGTTATCTCTCGCCTCCTAGCATGCCGACACCGCAGTTTTCTTCGCCTCGACGTCTGCAGCCTCCATCGCACCCAGCGGCTCGCGAGTCGCAAGTCGGACTCGCAACCTTACCTCGACACAGCGTATTCAGCGGTGGCAAGCTCGCAGTCCCGCGCAGTGGAACAACAGATGGCGTCTTCGAACGGTCTTCGGCCCACTTTAGCTCGATCTTTGGAGCCATAAGCGTACTTACGGGACGGATGCCATGGTCAGCTGGCGCGTCCTCGGTCCTTCGTGAGTACTTATGCACTGGTAGCCACCCGCTTTACTGTGCGTCAGTCTGTCGTCGCAGTACCGCTTCCCAATTCAAAAATACTTCTTCGAGAACTCGTCCCTAGCCAGACCTGTCCAGTGTGCGATGCCTCCATATATGTATGCGGTCCGTGTGCTTCGCCGATTCGTGATGTGGCACGTTCTGCCCCCTGCAGTACCACAGTGCTGTGTCCCGGTCTGAGCACAGCTAGATCTGTTGCGTCTGCAGTTCCGGGTTTGGTCAGGTGTTGATCGTCGACCATCCGCGGCGCTGAAACTACATCGTCTGCTCCCGCTCGCGGCTACACACGACCTCGCGAGCACGAGTCTTACGGCGACAAATGGGATATATGGTACCTTCATGACCTCTACGACGACCGGTCCTTGAACCTCCGCCACCAGCTGCGGGCCCCCAGAGATCAATTCAGATATCATACTACGAGGCTTCTCTGTCGTCGCTCTATTGCCGCGTCCTGGCCATTGCGTTCTCCGTATCAACTCCATCCGAATCTCGGAGGCAGTGGTGTGTCCGCGAGACCACAATGCGTCTTTCCTTCCTCACAGTCAGTCGGCATCTCTATCGCACGCTCGTCACTTTGACACCTCATTACAGACGTCGAGATGGGCACGAGACAAACGTGCAGGGCCACGCGTCTAGGACGTTCCGAGTCTCCTTGAGCTCACTGGCCGTGAGCTAAATGCCGTCCTTCTCATATAACGGTCAGTTCTGTCGTTGATCGTCTGCCTTAATGGAATTTTACTCTATATTTGTGATACAGAGAAACTAAGCTAGACATGATCAACGCCAAACGCGGCGCGAGAACCCAAAGCTGGAACGCGCAGGTATGTCCAGTGATTGAGTTACCGATCGTACAAATGCAGCCGACCGCACATTCCAGTACACGCTCTCTCCGCTCGAACCCTGAGAACTGAATGTGAGGCACCAGTCCACCCTAGGACGCCCATCCTCGTCCTCATCCTGCACCCTGCACCGTTCGAGCTCCCCCGTCAGTCTCTGTCTACCATACCCGAGCCCGCTGTATCTCACAAGGTGAGTTGGGCGAATATCGTCCACAATGACAGATCGAGCTCACCCTTCGACTTGGAGAGCAGAATATGCCCCCTTCCATCCCTCCAGAAATCACGGACACCATCATCTCAGCTGTACCTCTCGAACGCTACTATCCCATCAGACCGCCGAGTCGGACCCACACACTCGCCATGTGTGCTCTCGTCTGTCGGGCCTGGCTACCAAGGAGCAGGGTCGAACTGTTCGAAGACATTACCATCGAAGATGATCATATCTACGACCTGCTCGTCGAGAGGGTTCTACATTCGGAGACCATGAGCCGGTATCTTACCTCCGTGGACAGCCTTGCCCTCGGTCGCCATGGATCAGCTCAACCCAGCAAGGCAGCTCGTCTATTCTTCGTCGAATTTGCAGGAAAGCTCCCGAGATTGCGTACATTGTCCGTCAGGCATATAGATTTCACTCAGCAGCGACCTTCCGTCACGTGGCCTCTGCTGTTATCACAGTTCCGCACCATCACATCCCTGACGCTCTACGAGTGTCGATTCTCTTCCTTCAGCGATGTGCGACGTCTGCTCACTGCACTACCACTGCTCTCCACCCTCTCAATCTTTCGGCTCACATGTCCCATGGCCTCACATGAACTGCACCTGCAGACCACGCTCCGTCCCCGCACATATTGGCCAGATTTACACACCCTTCGCATCTTCGATCTGTCGCCAAAATGTGCGGCCGTGTTCCTCAGGTGGATGGCAGGAGCGCTGCATGGATCGCCCGTCAAAGAGCTGCACTGTGACGTCTTGGACTTGCCTTCCACTGGGTCATTGCAGGAAGCTGTAGACGCTTTCATGGGTCGCGTTGGGCTATCCGTCACAGATCTTGATACTCTACGCATAACCAGTATGTATGATTCTTCATCTTGTCAACCATTTACTATTCATTGCTGATGTTTCTTGTACCGTGTGTCCAGACACTTTACCTCTATCGGGGTGCATTGCTCTCAAACGTTTGTCTTGCAGCCTTTCCAGATACCAGGGCAATTGGGAAGGTGTGGCTTCGGTCCTCTCATCAAACACGATACAATCTATCACCTTCGATTGGGTCTATACTCACAGACTTCACTCCAGACAGAACAACGACACTACCTACTTGCGCTTCGATGATGACACACTTGAGGAACTCGATCGCGTCCTCTCGGGTGAGCCATTCGGCCATCTCCGGGAGGTCATCCTCTATGTAGATGCAGATGAGGAGGATGAGGAAGAGCTTCTCTGCGCACACGCCAGGAGATGCTTGCCCAAGCTGCACAAACGGAAGATCCTCCGCCTATATATCAATGAACGACTACAATGTTTGGTGAGCTTCCGCAATGTACACGCTCATCACGATCAGAGACTAATTACCCCGCTATAGGATGTCAAATGAGAATATAAGGGCGCACACTGTCTGGCCGGACCACAAGTATACGAGTTCAAGGACGGGTCGGACGGTTGCCAGTGCATTGGGGCATCCGAGTCGTTCAAGTTCGCGGGCCCGCAGGCTGCGACGCTGCGTCGACCGAATATCCATGCACTATGACCCAAGGCCCCTCCATCGACAAACCGCGTTATATCCCAGTCCTGACCGATCTTCCATCGCCTCGCTTCTCCCTTGCGTTCGAACTGTTCTCTTCTTGCAATTGTCATCCAATCTTCCACGTCTGAAACGTTCGCACGTTACACCATCCGGTGCGGTGGTGTGCGTACGCGCCTCTTCCGTCCGAGTCTCTCGCAATTCGTTTCGCTCGTCGATATCTATGTCATCGAGGATCTCCCACTTCTGATCACGACCTCTACTCTCCCTAGGATCCCTATGTAACCATCACCATATGCAGCCATTTCGATCACGTCCCTCGCCGGAGCGACCTGCTCGAGTCCAAGTCCGAGATGTTCACAACTTCGCGGGTCTTGCACTGCATCCTCCTCTCGTCCGAGCCTCGCCGCTTGCGATTCTTGCACTCATCCAAACCAGTCTGACCACGGTGACCGAGATCTTCAGTCGCGACCTCTACTGTTCCATACGCGACCACCCATATCCCAATAGCACCCCTCTCGACCATGTCCTCGACCGCGCCCTCGACCATGCCACTGCCTCGCATTTGTATTCCCCCGGAGCCTTCGCTGCCGCCGTTAGTGCAGTCGAGAGACCGTGTTGCAGACCCGGGCCTCGCGCATGCGACAGAGGACCTCGCATGCCCTCATTGAGTCCTCTTCAAGTTCATGTGCTTCTCGAGCAGTGCCGGTCACCGTCTCGCTGGACTCGCGCGGTGGAGATCGATCACGCATTGGGTACTATCGAGGCTCAGCCGTGCTCGTTACATACAGTCCGCGGAACGCGCATTCCGCAGCTTGTGCGGGTCTGGCACGCCCTCCTCCGTCCGGGTCTCTTGCCGCTCGCAATTCCTGCGCTCATCCCGAATGAGTCACATCGCCGCCGAGATTCTCCTACTCAATCATGCACGATCACGACCTCTAGTATCCCCAGCTATTACGCGCCAGGCCGATCACCCATGTGTCAACTTTACCAGTCCTTTCCGCGTCGACCACGCCCTCGCCCTCGCCCTAGCATTACCCGTCGTGGCTGCCGCTACCAGTGCAGTCGAGGCAAGGGTATAGAGCTGGGCCGTACTCGTTACACGCGGCGGCGAACTTCGTGTGCACTCGTCGAGTCGTCTCGGTGCGCTTGTTGGTTGAGCAACGCCGATCGCTCTCTCGCTGGACTTGCGCGAGAGAGCCCCTGGGTGGAGGCTGATTACGCGTAGGACACTATTGAGGATCCCTCCCCGCACTGTGAGCCGTCGTGCTGTGCGACGGCGACTTGTTGAGTGGACTTGGACTTGGACTTGGCTTGGACGAGCATTCTTTGATGTATATCTGGTCCCCATTCCTGCGTGTCTGTTATGTAACTACAGTTGTCCTTTCCTGTTCCTTTTGCGTATGATCTGGTAGTTGTTCGCTCATTCTTGGACTATCAAGTCGCAGTACTGGGCTGCCAGCTCGCCATCCTGCGCGGTAGCACAAGCCACATGAGCACAGCCTCTTCGAACAGAACCTGCAGCCCACCCACCTTCATTCAGTGTTTGGAGTCATTCCGGACGCCATGGTCGGCTCGGCCGTCTTGGTCGGACTCTATTGTATTCGTGAGTACCACAGCTACAGTGTCTGCCTGCTTCTTGTAGCTGTCTGTTGTGATTACAACACCTCTGAATCACAATTACGCTCGCGGCTCCATCGAGAGCCGCAGTCTTCCCCCGCCAGCCAGACCCACCCCGGGTCACGGTATAATGCCTCTGCCACAGATCTTGTGTCGTTCTCAATCATGGACGGGCGAACTGGCCATGATCCGAGCTGGTCAGTCGCGGGCCCTGGGAAGAAGGAAGTGATCTACACAGATAGACGTACCGCGCTCCCGGCATTCGCACTGTCAGCGTGAGTCGTGAGTCGTGGACTCAGGCTCCCAAGTCTCGACCATGCCTGCAGTCCTCGTAGTGTCCCTAGTAGTAGTAGCGTCAGTGCCTGCATGTATGGATAGTTAGATGGATACTGTGTGAGATAGGACCAGAAGAAGATGAAGCAGCGCATACCGTGACGTACCGTCCTCCTGCGTCTACGTCCTTGCACTCCGCCCTGCAGTCCCAGCTCGGTCCGTCTCAGCTGCTACGGATCGTGACGCGTGGAAGTCGTTAACCACGAATGGAAGCCGACACTGAGTGTGTAGGGCGTAGAGCGTAGGGTGCACCTCCCGAGCAAGCTCACACTGGGGGGTGAGTGACGACATGTCGACGGGAATCGATGTGGTTGCTGGACGTAATGCCGTTCAGTACTGAGAGGACGAGGGAGGTTAGCCACCGGGCACTCACCGGGACCTCCCAACACACCGTCCCTCCCGCCAACCCCGGGCCGTCCAATCTCCCTCCCGGCTCTGACTCTGTCCCCGCATCGACCGACCACGGCCGGCATGATTCCTTGTGGTGTGGGTTCCACGGAGCTCCTGCGCATACAGGCACGCTCCCAGCCGTCCGACACGTGCTTCACGTTCCATTGCTGTCAATGAAGAGTGTTTCCGGGCTGTAGTCCAGTCAGTTTTCCAAGCCGGCGACGTGACGTTGTCATGGTTAAGCTTGAGCGCAGGCTCACCGGGCGCGAAGGACGTACCTTCATCGAACCCAGCTCGGCGCGCGTGACTCGGACGGGGTCCTTTCAAGTTCTCTCCGGGATGTGCCGCAAATGGCATGTTTACGCTGGGTGTAATACAGACACTGGTTAGTCCTGGCGCGACGTTGCAAACAGCGACTCGGTACTGACCTGCCGTTGGACCCTCCCTCCCTCCCATCCCTCCTCCTTCCATCCCTCCTCCACCCTTACCAGCCCTATATATGTCGTCACCTCGACCAGCCGCCTGTCCTCGCGTCCGCGCGCGCTCCCAGCTACGTTTGACACGCTCAGAGTTCAGGCTTGTGCGGCCGCCGATGGCGAGTGGTTTGCTGCTTTGCATGCTGACGGGTCTCCGGTCTCCTCTTCAGCAGCAACGCCGCACGGGACGTTCGATGCATTCTGTAGTGCACGTAGTGAGTGTTTGGCCCGGTCTGAACGAGCAACTGGATAGCTTACTGTCTGTCAAAATCGGTTCACCCACAGATGTACTCGCCGTGCGGCGGGAGGCGTGAGCGGTGAGGTCGGTGAGTTCGACCGGGGTTGTTTGATGGAACGGAGGTACGTCGTGCGCGTCCGAGAACCCACCGAGGTGCGGTCGGCGTGTCCGTTCAGGCATCCGGCGCCGCCGACGAGGACTTGCTGGGGTGCGTGTCGTGCTTGAGTCCTCTAATTGGCCATGGTCGACGGAGTCCACAGGCACGCAGCTCTACCGCCTGTATGCGAACTGAATCGCATGCAGTGAGTGTTCGTCGCTGTCCGAACAAACCGCTGCTTGACTTACCATTCCTGCAGCTCCTTTTGCGTACACGGATAGTCCGAGGAGCGGCGCTGACTTTCGTCTGACGCGTCCGTTCTGGGTTCCTTGATCTGAGACGATGGGCACTAGGTGAGGTGTGTATCGGTTCGTATTCGTTCGAACATTCGTTTGACTCACCACCGTGTTCGATACGCAGGCGACAGAGTTGGTGGTGAGTCGCTTCCCTGGGCTCACTGGACGCATGGTCTACACAGCGTCGTAGGCTCTGAGCCGGCTGTAATCGGCATCTGGGTGATAAGTGGATTGGAATGCATAGTTAGCATACTGTATGATCAAGCAGACGTAGAGATACGTACGTACTGCAGGCGTGCAGGCGTGCCTTGACACCGAGTAGAGTCCAGACGTCGTGGGACAAAGCACATCTGGGAGATGTGATTGGACGGCCTCGAAGTTGACAGGCAGCTGGCGAGGGATGGTGGTACCGCGGAGACACAGAACAGGTGACACACAGACCAGAGTGATGTTAGCATCGTCACCGCGCCTGGGAATCGAGCGTGCACTGTACTCACCGCAGACGTGCCCGGGAAGTCATAGACGTGGGTGCCGAACCGCTGTAGGAGGCACGGGTCGACGTAATCGCGAGGTGCGACGATGCACTGGGACGGACGGGCAAGAGGCAGTCCGGGGTGCGCTGGTGAGTCCTCCGTGAGATGTCCAGCCATTGAGGGAGGACGCAGTTGCGTTCAAGTTGAGGATCGCCTTGCTGTCGCGCTACGAGGGACGCCGGGCCGGCGACTGGCGCCGACGACCGACGCGATACGGTTCTCGGAACAAGATCCTCTCCCCGCAGCAATCTCGAGCTGAGTGCAGGCAGCCAACGCAAGATTCCTTCCTTGTCTGTACCGGTCTCGACGGACGCTCCGCTGTGCTCAGTCTCCCACTCGTCGTCCACGCGCTCCTCCTGCAGCGCCGTCACTGCGCCGTACTTGTCTCTGTTCTCTCAAGACAGCAGAGGATATCGTCTCTCACCTCCTGGCGTGCCGACACCGCTGATTCAGTCCCCGCGCGGCTCTTCGTCTCGACGTCCACTGCAGCCCTCCGTCACTCCCAGGGCCAGCGGCTCGCCAGTCGCGAATCGCAACATCACCTCACCGCGGCACTTGTTCCACAAGCAGCGGCGCGGTGGCACAACAAACGGCATATTCGAACGGCATATTCGGCCCACTCTAGCTCGGTGTTTGGAGCTATACAGGACGCCATGGTCAGCTGGCCGCGTCCTGGGAGTCTATCGTATCGTGAGTACTCTCGTACACCACAGTAGTCACCCTCTTTTTCGTAGCTATGCCTGTCGTGGCAGTATTGCCTCCGAATCCAAATACACTTCATCGAGACCTCTCCCCTGCGCAGCCTGGTGCAATGCCTGAATCTGTGCCGTCGGTGTGGTTCGCGAACCACGCCGTGGCACTTTTGCGGCGGCGTGTCCGAGCGCAGATCTGTCCTTCTCTGGAGTTCCGGATTAGGTCAGGTGTCGACCTTGACCGTCTGCTGGCGCTGTGAATCAGATACCTCGACAGATCTCTGCCGTCCGTACATGTGTGGTTTGCGCATCGCGATGCGGCACGTCCTTCCGCCTGCGGCGCCGCGGCGCTGTGTCCCGGTGGGTAGATCTCTGGCGTCGGGACGGCGTGCAGCGTGCCCGATATTTCAGCTCCGGATTTGGAGTTTGGTCAGGTGTCGAGCGAGATCGTCCGCGGCGCTGCTTCGTCTCTCGCTCGCGGCGACACACGACCCCGCGAGCGCAAGATGTACGGCACTCTATGTCCTAAATATCTGGAATTGTGACGATCGGCTCCCAGTCCATCCTTCGAAAGCTCCGCCAGCGGCGCACAGTGACACTTGCCGCAGCCGCAGAGTCGATCCACGCTGGCAGATATCTCAATTACAGAGCTTTTCCAGGGTTTCTCCGTCGCTCTATCGCCGCGCACTGGCCACCGAACCAGATTGCGTTCTTGTTCTCGTTCGCTGTATTAGCTTCGTCCGAGTCTCGGAGGCAATGCTACCGGTGCTTCGCGAGCGCCAGCATGAGGAAAGGACAATGCGTTCGTTCGCCGTCCTGGGAGATTCGCCGGGTAGTCGATCGAGTGCGTTTGGACGAGCGGCTGGCTGGTTAGCATGGCGACCCTCGGGGGGTTCGACTTGCGGACGTACGTGCAAGTATCATAACTATATGCGCTACGAATCTGATCTTCCCGGGTTCTAGCTGGGTTCCATTCCAGGGGCTCGCGACTCTGATCTAGTATCCCCGAATCCCTGGTTCATCTTCCTGTGCGGCGCTGCGGCTATCAGTGCGCGCATACAGGCACGTTTACAGTTCGGACTTTTCAGCGCGGGGGCGTGTGGCGTGTGAATCCCACGAGCTGTCATGATGTCTTTGTCTCTCAAGCAGCGGCGCAGGTGAATATGTCCTCCTCCCATTGTGTTTTGTCAAACACCCTCGAATAGCCAGCTTCTGGACTCAGGGCTCCGCGTCAAGATCCAAGCGGAGGGTTGTTCTGAACGGTTAATACGCAGGACGTTGTTCGGTCCTGGGGCCCTGGCGACGAGCCTGAACTGGTTCATGAAGGCATTCGCGACTCGCAGCTGAGTCTCTAACGTGTGTAATGCATTGCCATTGCCTTGACGACTGCGCTGCGCAGGCCTCGTGTGTTGTGCTGCGTGCGCGTTGCCGTCCGTCCAGCGTCCAGTACTCGGCCGATCTTCCAACTTCTCGCGGGTTGAATGTGAATGTGAAGACACAACGCAGCCGCTCGAGTGCGTATTGACATCTGACATTGTCTACATATCCGAGACGTCGTCCGAGGTGCTTGTCGTTGCCATGCTGTCCGCTTCTTGTTGTTTTCTTGTTGTTCTGCGGAGCCTGACGTTCTCACCAGTGTTGTATCATGTGGATGATCAAACAATGTACAACCCGGGACTCTTCGTAAATGGTACATTGGAGGAGAATGACATGGCATACCCCAGGCTGCAGTCGCCTCCGAGGCAACGAGAGGCTGGACCGATGGTAGCCTCCCGAAGTCTTCGGAAATCCGTGATGCGTGTGCGAGTCTCTTCACCCAGATCTCGACAGTCTCCAGCACCGCATGGAATTCCGTCCTTCCCAAGTCACGGTCAGTTCTGTCGTCGTCGTCGCCCGCGTCAACAGAACCTTACTCCGTCTTGGTGATACAGAGAAAACAAAGCTAGAGACGAACTCCGCTCCGCGCAAAGTACTCAAAACTTGGAACGCGCAGGTACGTCTAGTGAGTGAGTTACCAATTGTACAAATGCAGCCGAGCGTGCATTCCAATCCACACGCGCTCTCTGCTCGAGACGCTG
>NW_027137970.1:95401-109615 GCF_003813185.1 Lentinus tigrinus ALCF2SS1-7
GTCAGTCTCTGTCTCCCATACCCCAACCCGCTGTATCTCGCAAGGTGAGTCAGGCGAATATTGTCCACGATGACGGATCGAACTCACGCTTCGACTTGGAGAGCAGAATATCATGCCCCCTTACATGCCTCCAGAAATCACGGACACCATCATCTCAGCTGTACCTCTTGACCGCTACCCCGGCTTCAGACCGAGTCGGACCCACACACTCGCCATGTGTGCTCTCGTCTGTCGGGCTTGGCTACCAAGGAGCAGGGTCGAACTGTTCAAAAACATTCCCATCCGAGAGGAGCATACCTACGATTTGCTTGTCGAGAGGGTTCTACATTCGGAGACCATGAGCCCGTATCTCGCCTCCGTGGACCGCCTTGTCCTCCATCGTGATAGATCAGATCCACCCAGCAAGGCAGGTCGTCTGTTCTTCGTCGAGTTTGCAGGAAAGCTCGCGGGTTTGCGTACATTGGACGTTGAACATATAGATTTCACTCACCAGCGACCTTCCGTCACGTGGCCTCTGCTGTTATCACAGTTCCGCACCATCACATCCCTGACGCTCTACAATTGTCATTTCTCTTCCTTCAGCGATGTGCGACGTCTGTTCACTGCACTTCCACTGCTCTCCAGCCTCAGCATCGATGAACTCACATGGCCCATGGTCTCACATGAAATGCACCTGCGGACGACGCTCCGTCCCCGTACATTTTGGCCAGAGTTACACGAACTTCACATCTGGAACCTGCCGCCACAATGCGCGGCCATGCTACTCAGGTGGATTACAGGAGCGCTGCATGGATCGCCCGTCAAAGAGCTGCGCTGTGACATCTTGGACTTGCCTTCCACTGGGTCAGTGCAGGAAGCTGTAGACGCTTTCGTGGGTCGCGTTGGGCCATCCGTCACAGATCTTGATATACACATGACCGGTATGTATGATTCTTGTCCCCCGTTTACCATTCATTGCTGATGTTTCTTGTACCATATATTCAGACAATGTACCTCTATCCGGGTTCATTGCTCTCGAACGTTTTTCTTGCCATTTTTACGAGTCCCAGGGCAGTTGGCAAGGAGTGGCTTCGGTCCTCCAGGGCGTCTCGTCAAGCACGATACAATCTATCACGTTCAATTCTCTCACTCAGAGATGTCACTTCAACGAGCCCACCTACTTGCACTTCGATGATGACACACTTGAGGAACTCGATCACGTCCTCTCGGGTGAGCCATTCGGCCGTCTTCGGGAGTTCATCCTCTATGTATTTGCGGCTCGGGAGGAAGACGAAGAGCTCCTCCGCACACACGCCAGGAGATGCTTGCCCGAGCTGCACAAACAGAAGATCCTCTCCCTACATATCCGATGGATATGATGTTCGGTGAGCTTCCGCAATGTACACTCTCATCAAGATCAGAGACTAATTTCCCCGCTACAGGACGTCAAATGATAATATAAGGGCACACACTGTCTGGCCGGACCACAAGTATCCGAGTTCGAGGACGGGTCGGACGGTTGCCAGTGAGTGGGTGCATCCGAGTCGTTCAAGTTCGCGGGTGGGCAGGCTGCGTCGACCGAATATCCATGCACTATAACTTCCCAAGCCCCTCCCTCGACAATCCGCGAGATATCCACGTCCCGACCGGTCTTCCATCACCTCGCTTCTCACTGGTATTCGGGCTGTCTCCTTCCCTTCCAATCGTCATCAAGTCTTCCACGTCTTCCACGTCCGCACGTTACGCCGTCCGGTGCGGTAGTGTGCGCATGGGCCTCTTCCGTCTGAGTCTCTCGCAATTCATTTCGCTCGTCGAAATCTATGCCATCGAGGATCTCCCACTTCCGATCGCGACCTCTAATCTCTCTCCCTAGTATCTCTATGTGACCATCACCATATGCTAGCCATTTCGATCACGTCCAGGCTCGCCGTCGCATTTGCCGGAATGGCCTCCGACTCGAGTTCAAGTCCGCAACGTCCACGGCGTGCGCATTCCGCCGCCTGTGCCGCGTGCGGGTCTGGCATACCCTTCTCCGTACGAGTCTCTCGCCGCTCGCGAATCCTGCGCTCGTCCTAATGAGCCCCTAGGTCACGGAGGCTCTCCTCCATCCGTGATCACGACGTCCACTGTCCCTATGCCTCCCTCACGTCAAGACTAGTCCTTTCAATCGACCATCCTCACCCTCATTCTCGCATTCGCCCGAGTGGCCGTCGCCGCAGCCACCATCGCTGTGGAGGCAGCGCTGCAGAGCTGGGCCGTACTGGTACATGTGGCGGCCCCGGATGCATGCACACATCCTCATGCACTTCTTGGCTGAGCAGCGCCGGTCACTGTCTTGCTGGACTCGCGCGACGCGCTCGCAGCACCCGAGTGCAGGCCGACGCACGAGACACTGAGATTGAGCATCCCGCATGAGCCGTCGTACCGCTGAGGCTGCAGAACCACAACTTGGGGACAGTCGGACTTGTCTTTGTACGTACATATGTATGCATTGCTGTTGGTTTTCGTTCGTCGTATATCTTGTCCCTATTCCGGTGTGTCCGTTATGTAAGATGTATCCACTCCAGTCGTCTTCTTGTGTTAGTTTCGATTCTGTATGATTTCCCGCTTGTTCGCTCGACGTAGTTAGTACATAGTAGTAGACTATATGCTCATTGATGTCACCCTGTTCACGATTCGTTGTACTCGATTAAAGTCCGATGTTGTCATCCGTACGAGATGCAAACCTTCGTAAGAACAGACTGAAGAGACAGAGGCTCAGCGAGCAAAGCTCGTGCCCTCGCGTGACCGGAGAAACGCACCTGAGATGCTCCCAGCAGCGTTGCGTGCATAGACGGACACCACATGAGATACAACCAGAAATTATGAAGAGGCGCGTACGTACCGTCCTCCTGGGTCCATGGCTTCGCACTCCGCTGTGCAGTCCCAGCCCGGACCGTCTCAGGCTGCTACAGAACAGATCTTGATGTCGTTGGCCTTGAACTCAAGCCGACACTGGGCGTACCTTGATCGATCCGAGTACGCTCACGGTCGGGGGCGACGACGGGACCCCCGTATAGTATCCAGGATGTGCCACGTACGGGAGCAACACCATTGAGGCCGACAGATGGAGGATGGCCAGCAGGCACTCACCAGCAGCTCCCGACGCACCATCCCTCCTCTCAACCCGTCCGTTCGCCATCCCGGCTCTGTCTGTCCTCGTGTCAACCGCCATGGCCTACATTCCTTGTCGTGTGAGTTCCGCGTAGCTCCTACGCACCCGATGGGCACGCTCCCAGTCGTTCAACACGTCCTTCACGTTCGTTGCTGCCGATGAAGTGTTTCCGGGCTGTCGTCCAAGTGGTTTTCCAAGCTGACGGGATGTCGTCACGGTTCACTTGCTTGAACGCAGGCTCACCGGGCGCGCAGGATGCACCTTCAGCGAACCAAGCACGACGGGCGTGACTCGGAGTCTCGGAGTCTCGGACGGGGTTCCCCTGAGTTCTCTTTGGTTATATGCGCCGCGCGTGGCATGTTTATGCTGGGTGTAACACAGATACTGGTAAGTGCTGGAACTACGAGGTGCGCGACCGGCAGGGACACAGTACTCGGTACTCACCTTCCCGTTGGACCCTCCCTCACTCATTTCCCTCCTACATCAGTTCTCTGTCCCTGCCAGCCCTGTCTATGTCGTCGCCTCGACCGGCCACCCGGGCGCACTCCCAGCTACGTTCGACGTGTTCAAAGTCCAGGCTTGTGCCGTTGCCGACGGCGAGTGTTTTGCTGCTCTTCTATGGGTTTGTCGTGCTGACGGCGACGCCGTAGTTAGTATGTTGTGATGAGGAGAGGTCGAGACACGTACATACTGCAGGCGTGCAGGCGGGATCGTGGGTTAGTGCACTTTCGGGAGATTTGATTGGGCGGGCCCGAAGCCGACACGCAGCTGGCAGGGGGATGGTGGTACCGGGGAGACGTAGAACAGATGAATACAGACCCTGTTAGCATCGTCACCGCGTCTGTGAATCGAGCGTGTGCTGTACAGTAACTACTCACCGCGGACGTGCCTCGGAAGTCGTAGAGTCAGTTGCTCTACGGGTGTAGGAGGCACGGGTCGACGCAATCGCAAGTTTCAACGATGCACTGGGACGAACAGGCAAGAGGCGGGCGGGGTGCGCTACCGAGTCGTCCGGGGAATTCCAGCCATCGGGGGAGGACGACGGACGTGAAGTGGGCGTTGAGGATGGACTTGCTTCCAGCGAGCACCGACGCGCTACGGCGCTCCTCCTCAGAACAACCATCTTCTCCCCCACAGCGACCTCGAGTGCAGCGCAGGCACCAAGCGCATGTTTCCTTGTATTTCTCTGTCAATCTCTACCGACTCTCCGCTGTGCTCAGTCTCCCACTCGTCGTCCGCGCGCTCCTCCTCCTGTGCAGTACATACTGCACGCTTTCTCAAGACAGCAGAGGACGTTAACTCTCGCCTCCTGGCATGCCGACACCACTGGTCCAGCCCCCGCGCGAATCTTCGCCTTGACGTCCACTGCAGCCCTCCCACCGGCTTGCAAGTCACGAATCGAAACCTTCCCTCACGGCCGCACAACCTCGTCGTCTTGCCCTGTACGGCAACCCCACCCTTGAACAGCACCTTCCGCCCACTATAGCTCGACGGTTGGAGCCGTACAGGACGCTATGGTCAACTGGCCGTGTTTTGGGTGTCTATCGTGAGTCTCACCGATTCAGTCGCCACCATCCTTTCCATAGCTATGTCTCTCGTGGCCCAATCCAAGTACGCTTCATCGAGAACCCCCCTGGCCAGCCAGACCCGTCCTCGTCCAGAGCCCGATCCCGACCGTACACGGCGCTGCTTCATCGCTCGCTCGCAGCTCCACGCGACTCCCCCCACGAACGATGTACTGTTCTGTATGTCCTTGTCCTGCCGCGAGATAGCGATGACAACCACACTCGCTCAAGAACACGCAGACAAGATTTTCATTGCTGTGACCATCTCGCCTACCTCTGCGCTCAACAGCGATCGCGACGGACTCGTCGTCCACTCGCTCATCACGCGTCTGAGCCGTGTCGGGGAGCTGCAGGACGTGCAGCTGCTCGGCGTACCGCAGGATAGCTGGGCTCACTCCCAGGACGATGTTATGAGGTCGCTGAGCCAGTTACAGGGCGTGCTGAGGGTGGATGTACAGGATATGCCGAGGTTGAGAACGAAGAGAGGCGGGGATGAGCTGTGATCTTGAGGACGTCTGTTGGTGAGTTCAGTTCGTTCTTGATAACGAGTTTGGTATTCATAATGCTCAGTCTACAGACCTTTTTTGCTGTGACATGTATGATATGTGCGGTTGGAATGACTGTCGTGAGTGTAGAGATGTCTGAGAGTCGGTTGCAATCCCAAGGTTGTCCCTCGGACACTCATCAAGACGCCTCGAGGACTAACGAATCTTTTACATGTGCAGGTGAGTTGTAAAGCCCGTCTGGCCTGTCACGCAAGAGAAATGAACTAACGGAGGACGGCTCGTTAGGTGGTGTTCCTCGGGGATGGTCCCTCTTTCTCAGAGTCCGCGTCAATTCTTGCCTGTTCTCGCGAATACGAAGCTACATATGTTCTCTGACTGCGCTTGTCTGAAGCTCGAGGACGGAAGCCCTCCTCCGGATTCCCGTGTAGCGCGGACGTCAGGTTCGTTTAATCATGGCATGCAACGAAGGCGGCGTTCTAAGCAGGCGCGTTGTCGTCTGTCTTCGACTACGTTTCCCCGACACAACTCGCACGCACATGCCATCGGTATAGTACCTAGTGATGGACTCCGACTCGTAACTGTAAATGGTGAGGATCATCCTGTTCGTCGATTTGGTGAGCTCATTGCAGACTTTCTGTCGCCAACAGATGGACAGCGTATTAGACGTTGCCCCTTCCCAGATCTCGCATCAACTCTACCCATGGCTGACCGGCGTAGGCTGTCTGGCTTGCGCGACGCCGAGATGCTCTCGTAGATCCTCGCCAGGGCTGATGAGTATCGCAAGTTCGCGTTTACTCTCGCTGTCCACAACAGTGTCGCCCCACCCTATCGCTTCCCGAACGAACTCCTGTCCCATATCTTCGCTCACCCACATCTTTACTCACATGTGGCAGGATCACTCATGTATGCCGCCGTTGGCGTCAGGTTGCACTTGCCACCCCGGAGTTCTGGGTCGACGCGGTGGATGGGGAGTAGCGTGATCCCCCGGAGTTATCTCGAAGCGATCTCAGTCCCCTGCGAAGCTATGGCGTATCCTTCCGTCCGATCTATCGACGATCATTGTCGAAACCGAGACCGTGGACAAGATACCACAACTTCACTGTACGTTCGTTGTTCCGGAGTATGCACGAAGCTCATCATTTGGTATGGTCAACCAAAAGACCAGGCACGTCGCGAGGATGTTCATGTCGATGGTGTTGACCAGGAGTCCCGTGAGGAACCACTGCCTGCTGGTGCTCTATCATGCCTCGAAGGGGCCGAACTCCCGGCATCCGTGTACCCCAAGGTCGCTGTGCCGTCTCCGCAGCGCTTGCACCTGCGGGGAGATCCAAACGTTGGCTACATGAACCTCAAGCTGGACATGGAGGCACTGGGCCTTCCCACACTCTTTCTCCGCTCGAAACGCTGGGCAGGTTTTCCGTGAAATTCTTCGTGCCGAACGCCATCCCCTTCGGCCTGAGAAACTGAACATGAGACGCCAGTCCACCCTAGGAGACCGTCCTTGTCCTCCGAGTCGACGTCTCCTACCTTCTCTGTATCCTGTACCATTCGATTTCTCCTCACACTGTCTCCAGTAGCCCAAGCTTCTTCGATACCGTAAGGTGCGTCAGGCGAATATACTGGCTATGACGGATAGAGCTCACCCGTCGAGAGCAGGTCATGCCCCCTTCCATGCCCCCAGAAATCACGGACGCCATCATCTCAGGTGTAGCTCTCGACGACTACTGGAATAGCCCCAGACCGAGTCGGTCCCACACACTCGCAATGTGTGCTCTCGTCTGTCGGAGCTGGCTGCCCAGGAGCAGGGCCGAACTGTTCGGAGTCTTTTACATCGAACATGAGCGTACCTACGACCTGCTCGTCGAAAGGGTCGTACGTTCCCAGGAGACCATGCTGAGCCCGTATCTCGCCTCCGTGAACAGCCTTGACCTCAGTGGTTCGGGATCAGATCAACTCAGCCAGGCGGCTCGTCTGTTCTTCGTCGAATTTGCAGGAAAGCTCCCGGGATTGCGTACATTGGACGTCTACCGTATAGATTTTAGCCACCAGCGACCTTCCGTTAAGTGGCCTTTGCTGTTATCACAGTTCCGCACCATCACATCCTTGTCACTCTGGCATTGTGAATTCTCCTCCTTCAACGATGTGCGACGTCTGCTCACTGCACTACCACTGCTCTCCACCCTCCTCATCTCTTGGCTCACATGGCCCACGGTCCCGCACGAAATGCACCTGCAGACGACTCCCCGTCCCCGCACATATTGGCCAGAGTTACACGAACTTCGCATCTGGAACCTGCCGCCACAATGCGCGGCCGTGTTCCTCAGGTGGATCACGGCGGCGCTGGAGGGGTCACCCGTCAAAGTGCTGGTCTGTGACTTGTCCGGCCTACCTTCCACCGGGTCATCGCGGGAAGCTGTAGACGCTTTCGTGGGTCGCGTTTGGCCGTCTGTCACAGATCTTGATATACATATCATCGGTGTGTATAATTATGCTATCTTGTCAACTGTTTACTATTCAACATTACTGATGCTTCTTGTACCTAATGCCCAGACGGCCGGCCTCTATTGGGGTTTACTGCTCTCAAACACTTGATTCTCCGCGAATGTCATGATTACCGGGGCAATTGGGAAGATGTGGCTTCGGTCCTGCAGGGCATCTCGTCAAACATGATAGAATATATCGGGATTTACGATATCTCCACCCTAAAACGTCGCTCGGGCCCCGAGTCGGACAATGACGCCACCCTCCACTTCGAACATGACACACTTGAGGAGATCGATCGCGTCCTCCCGTGTGAGCCCTTCCGCAGTCTCCAGGAGGTCGTGTTCAATGTATATGCAGAAGATGAGGACAAGAAAGAGCTTCTCCGCGCACACGCCAGGAGATGCTTGCCTGAGCTCCACAAACGGAAGCTCCTCCGCCTACATATTGATAACCGACTGCAACGCTTGGTGAGTACCTTGTGTCATGTATGCGTTCATTGTCGCGATCAGTGAATAATTCTCCTCTACAGGACGTCGACTGAGAGCATGAGGACACACTCCGTCGGGCCCGGCATGGAGTGTCCGACTTTGAGCACCAGTCAGACTGTCCAACGAGTGCAGCATCCGAGTCGCCATTCAACGTTCAAGTCCTAGGGCAGGCATGGAATGGCTCCCGTTGCTTCTGCTGATACCGTCACGCTGGCAAGAGCTCCACCGAATATCCATGCACATCTCTCTCCTCCATCGACAATCTCCGAGTTCCGACCGCTTTTCCATGTCTTCCCTTCTCAATCAAACCCACCACCATCGGGTCCGCGTCTGATTCATCCACGAATTCCGAGCGCACCGTATGCCATACCCTCCGGGCCTCCATCCGAGGTGTTCTCAATTCTTGCGCCCATCGACATGTACACTACCGATGTTCACCGTTCACTCGCTTCCGGGACCACGGCCTCTACTATCCCCGCACTATGCAACCAGCTCTTTCGATCGCGACTTCGCCCGAGCAGCCCTCACCCTCGTGTTCGCGCGAGTGGCCTCCAACTCGAATTCTCGTCCATAACGTTCCTACATTCCGCCGCCTGGGCCGCGTGGGGGTCTGGCAAACCGTCCTCCATCTGAGTCTCTCACCGCTCGCGATTCCTGAATGAGTCAGGTCACCGAGGCCCGGTCTCCTACTCAGTGCGCGATCACCACACCTATCATCCCTGGATCCTAGTACGTGACCACCCATATGTCAATACCAGTACTTTCCGCATTGACCACGTCCTTGCCCTCACCCTCGCATTCGCCGTAGTGGCTGCCGCTACCAGCGCAGTCAAAGCAGCGTCGCGTAGCCAGGCCGTACTCGTTACACGCGGCGGAGAACTTCGTGTGCACTTGTCGAGTCGTCTCCATGCGCTTTTTGGCTGAGCAGCGCCGGTCGCGCTCTCGCTGGACTCGCGCGACGCGCTCGCAGTGCCTGAGTGGATGCCGACTACGCGTAGGGCCCAGTACTATCGAGAATCCCGCACAAGCTGTCACGGTCGCGCGGTGAGGTGGCGGCAACCTTGTGGCGAGGACTGTGACTTCAAGTTGGCTTGGACGTCGCGCGCATCGCTGTTGCTTCCACCTATATATATCCCTTGTTCCGGTTTGTCCTTGATGTCACTAGTCCAGCCGTTTTCTGTGTTTCATTTGTGTACGGTTTCCTTCTGATTTGCCACTCATACTTTGACTACTTCGTAACTCAGGTGCAGCAGGATGCCAGACAGAAGCGATCATTATTTGCATCGCTTGTACGGTAGTTGACTCCGTGCGCCTCCTCGTACTCCTCCTCCCCCAGTGCTACTGCATCTCTTACCTTATTTTATACCACTGCCAGTTCTCCGCGAGTCGAAACATTACCTGGCGGCGGCACCGTATAGTGGCAAGCTCGCCGTCTGACCGCGCGTGGCACAACGAACCCAGAGTCCTCGAACGCAACCTTCGGCCCACATTAGCTTGGTGTGGCATACCGGACGCAATGGTCTGATGGCTAGACCTATTGAGATTCGTGAGCACCATACCTGTAGCAGTAGCGAACCTGCCTTTCCATCCCGTAGCTATCCCTGTCGTGGCACTACGTCCTACGCACCTCCGAATCCAACTACACTTCACCGAGAGCCTTCCCCTGCCGGTCTGGTGCGATGCCTCGAGACTCTGTCTGCAAAGATGTGTGGGGTCGGTGTGATTCGCGCATCGCGATGTGGCTCGTTCTGCCGCCTGCAGCCGCAGCGCTGGTCGAAGGGCGGATAGAGCTGTTGCGTCTGAACGGCGTGCAGCTCCGCTTTTGAAGCTGAGTAAGGTGTCGACCGTAGACTCTCCGCGGTGCTGCAGCTACATTGTCTGTTCCCACTTGCGGGTACACGCGGCCCCGCGAAATACTATCTAGAACATCCAGAATCACTGCGAGTTCTGCGATGAGTGGCTCCGAGTCCTTGAGCTCAAAAGCTGGGACCTCCACAAACAGCGCGCAGTGATACCCACTATCGCTGCAGGCTCTCACAGATGAAGTACTGGGAGGACGAGGCGGCGGCAGGCAGGGACTCAGTACTCACCTCCTGTTGCCCCCTCCCTCGCTCCCATCGCTCATCATTCATGCATACATCCGTTCTCTATCCCTTCCAGCCCTGTCCATGTCATCGCATCGACCGGCCGCCCATCCTCGCGTCCGAGCGTATTTCCAGCTACATTTGACGTGTCCAAAGTCCAAGCTTGTGCCGTCGCCGATGGCGAGTGTTTTGCGGCTCTTCTAAAGGATTACCGTGCTGACGCCGGCCTCTGGTCTCCTCTTCAGCAGGGACGCGGGCCTCGAAGGTTCGGTGTGATCTGAACTGTGTGCGGTGAGGACTTTCCGTGGCCTAAACGAGCCGCCGAATGACTTACTGTGCGTTCATCTCAATTCAGACATATTTGCCGACGCGCACCGGGGAGCGTGCGCGGCAACGTCGGTGTGTTCAACCGGGCCTGCTTGAACCTTGGTGCGCGCGACGTGTCCATTCAGGCAAGGTTCGCCGTCGTTGAGGATAAATTGCCAGTGTGGGTGTTTCGCTTGCTGCGCTCCGATTGGCTATGGCCGACGGGGTGTTCCACCGCCCTCATTCGAACTGGATTGCATCCGGTGAGTTTTCGTCGCTGTCTGAACAAGTCGCGGTCTGACTTACCATTCTTGCAGTATCTGCCCGGACTCCGTTTTGCGTACGCGGGTGGTCGGAGGACGCGCTGAGCTTCGTCTGACGCGTCCATGCAAGGTTCCATGAGGTGAGGCGAGGGGATCCGGAGCACTGTTATGACTGGTCTGTGTTTGTCTGTTCGTTCGAGCACTCGTTGGACTCACCACCGTGCAGGAATGTTCTGCGGTTCCAAAAAGCAGGCGACAGCCTTGAGGGAAAGTTGCTTGCCCGAGCTCACTGGACGGGTGGTATCATACGCTATGGGCGGGATCGTAGTCGACATCTGGGTGATTGAAATGCGTAGTTAGCATACTGCGATGAGCAGATGTGGAAAGACATACGCACTGCGGGTGTGCATCGAGTGCGAGTGGAGTGCAGACGTCGTGGGATAGCGCAATTGCATCTGGGAAAGAGTCGACAGGCAGCTGGCAGGGGATGGCGGTACCGGGGAGACAGAGAACAGATGACATACAGAACATGTTGGCATCATCAGCGGGTGACCGGTGAATCGAGTGTGTGCTGTACTTACTGCGGACATGCCTAGGAAGTCATAGACTCGGTGACGCACCGGTCGTCGTAATCGCAAGGCGCGACGATGCACTGGGAATAACGCGCAAGAGACGGCCGGGGATGCGCTAGAGAGTCGTCCGTGGATCTCGAGCCATCGGGGGAGGATGTGAAGCTGGTGTTGAGGATCGCCCTGCTGCCAGCGCGCGAGCCCGTCGCGCTACGTCATCGAGCCCAAAATGGAAGGAGGGCCGGCGACTGACCAACGACCAACGGTGCTCCTCTTCTTGGAACAACATCCTTTCCCCCGCAGCGACCTCGAGCGAAGCGTCTGCAGCGAGCGCAAAGTTCTCTGTTCTTCGTCTGCCGGTAGACACTCCGCTGTGCTTGGTCTCCCACTCGTCGTCCTCGCGCTCCTCCTTCTCCTGCAGCACCGGGCTTGTCTCTGGCACTATCTGCTTTCTCAAGACAGCGGAGGACGCTCCTGGCACGCCGACACCACTGCAGGTCCATCCCACCGCGCCAATCTTCTCCTTGACGTCTATTGCAGCCCTCCCACTGGCTCGCGACTCGCTAATCGCACCCTCACCTCACGGCCGCACAAGCTCGGAGCCGCCGTCCCACGCTGTGGTACAGCAAGCCCATCCTCGAGCAGCACCTTCCACCTACTCTAACTTAATATCTGCAGCCGTACAGGATCCCATGGTCGGCTGGCTGCGTCTTGAGAGTCTATCATGAGTGCCGTACACCCGAGTAGCCACCCTCTTTTCCCGTAGCCACTATACCTGTCGTGGCTTTACTGCCTCTGAATCCAACCACACTTTATCGACATCTCTCCCCTGGCCGGCTGATGCCATGCCTGCATCTCTCAAGTGCTGTCGGTGTCATTCTCAAATCACGATGTGGCACGTTTTGCCGCGGCGTGCAGACCTCTCTTCTGGAGCTCCAGATTTGGTCAGGCGTCGACCGTTGACCATCTGCGAGTGTGCTTTGTGCAGCGCGGCGTGGCTCGTTCTTCCGCCACGGTGCTGCGCCCCATAGTTCTCTTGCGTCTGCGCGGCGTGCGGCATACGCCATGTCTCCAGGCTTGGGATTGGGTCAGGTGTCAAACTACTGTAGACCGTCCGCGGCGCAGCTTCGTCTCTCGCTCGCACGACCCGGCAAGCGCAAGATGTACGGTACTCTACATGTCCTAGTCCTCCCGCGAGAGATCTGGAACTGCGACAAGTGGCTCCCAGTCCTTCGACAGCTCGAACCTCCGCGAGCGGCGCACAGTGACAGCAGCGGCAGCCGCAGAGATCGATTCACTGGCAGATACGTATCCCAATGTCAGAGCTTCTCCATCGCTCTATCACCGCGCACTGGCCACCGAACCGGATCGCGTTCTTGTTCGCTGCAGGGCGTATTAGCTTCATCCGAGTCTCCGAGGCAATGCCGGCGGTATTAGTGCTTCTCGAGCGTCCGCGAGACCACAATGCGTGTGTTCTGCGTCCTGGGAGATTCACTGCCCTGCCGCCTGTACGGGCTAGTAGCGGGTAGTCGCTCCAAGTGCGCTAGATCTGTGTAGAACGAGCGGCTGCATGATTAGCATGGTGACCCTCGCACTTCGTGCCCGAGAGGTGCGCGTACGTGCATATATGCGCCATGAATCTTCCTATAATTCTCATCTATCTGCGTTCCATTCCAGGCGCTCGTAACAGCCTGAAGCCAGCCTCACGTCCCAGTATCCCTGAGTCTCCTGGTGTTCCTGTGCAGAGCCGCGACCATCAGTGCGCGCATACAGGCACGTTTACAGAGGGCGGCAGGCTGGGACTTAGTACTCACCTCCCAATGCACCCTCCCGCCATTCCGTTCTCTGTCTGTCTTAGCTCTGTTCATATTGTCGCCTCCGCCGACACTGCCCTGCCGACACTGCCCGCGTCCGCTGCACATAGTATCCACAATATATCATTAGCGTACTAGAGAACCGGAGTATAGATTTGTAGGACATACCAGAGCACCCGGTGCTGGCCGGGGATAGAGAATATACCGAGTCGTCTGGTCGGCCGGCCTTCCCCACCAAAGACTGCCGTGGCTAGGTCGGCAATCGCATTCATCAGCTATGCGGGACACGATCTGAGAAGAATAGGTCAGTACACAAGCGGTAGGTCATCACAGGAGATCATTAGATAGGGGTGTATGTGGACATACCTGCCGGCCGGTTGCATACAGATGATATGACCTGGGGGTCGGCCGGGACCATGCCATACCCCTCTATACAGACCGGCCGTTCAACGCTGACGGTTGCGAGTATGCAGAAAGTGGACCCAATGTGCACGGGGGGTGGTAGATAGCAAACAATGCGTACCTGTACTACTGAACGGCCGGCATCATCATCTTCAAGTAGCCATTGAACGGCCGGATGGACGTTTTTGCGGCGTCCCAGCTCGGCCAGGGTAGACGTGTAGGCTGAGGTGCTGTACGGCCGGCCTTGACGAATACAGAGGCCTGCTGCACGGCCAGCTTTCAGAGTCTCGAAAGATTTGCTGAGCGGCCGGTATGGAGGGATACACAGAGCTGCTGCACGGCCAGCCTTGAGAGAGTTGAAGGGTTCGCTGCGCGGCCGGCATGGATGGATTAGAGAGAGCTACCACGCGGCCGGAATTGCACACGTGGCGAGGACGCCGGGAACGAAACGTGCCGCCGGCAACTAAACCGGTACCGAAACTTTCAGGCACGCGGCAGACCTTAATTGGGATCGAACTCTAATATGTTTACCGGGCTGTCCCTCATGTGTGTGCTGTAGCAGATTCCAAGAAATACAATCGGATATTCTATGATACACAT
>NW_027137970.1:110475-118326 GCF_003813185.1 Lentinus tigrinus ALCF2SS1-7
CTGTTGCGCTGGAGGCTGTTGAGCCTCCAGACGCAGCCTCGCAATGTACTCGTCCAGCTGGAAGTGCTGGTTGAGCCGCTTTGCGAGGCTTGATGTCGCGTTTAGCCGAGAAGGTAGAGAGCGATTTTGATGGACGCACCTGTTTTGGTCCGCCGCTCGAAGGATCCCGTCTTTAGGGCCATGCGGCTATAGAACGGCACGTTAGCATAGATCTTTCCAGGTAGGCATATGAGACTTACACCGTCGAGGCGCATCCGCCTCGAGCCAAACTCCTCGGGGGCTGTAAAGCCCGTGCCTGACCCGGAGGACCTGCCGCCCGAGTCAAGGAGGAAGCCGACGTGATCCATGGCCTGCCGAAATGAGTACAACACTAAAAGATAGAACGTCAATGACGTACCTTGATGAACTCCCCCCACTCAATGTCCTCCCGCATCTCCCCCTCTGCCTTGAAGAGGCAGGAGAATACCTATACCGCGGCACGCGTCAGCGACGATCAGCGGCACGCTAAGGACGAATAGCGCTATCCACTCACCATATCATCCCGCGCGTGCAGGCGGGGGCGCGCGGGCTGCGTCGGCTGCGTCGGCGGAGCCTTCTTGGGCTTCCAAGCCTTGCGTGAACGACGGGAAGGCATAGCAGGCGGAGGGAGGGAGAAGTGGGATGGAAGGAGGGGATGCGCGCTGCGGCAGCGGCTATGCCGTCGGTATGGTCGCGCAAAATGAAATAGGCGCCGTGCTTGCGCGCGAGACACCAGCAGTTTTCCTGCGTTAGTACATCGCTCAATGTTATGTTAAATGGTACTTAGCTTTGATATGAGACTGTATGCGCGTTGTGGGAGCCGTCTAACGTGACCGCGAAGGCGATACCGAAGGCGTGAATTGAGACGCCCTTCGCGCCACCAAGTCGCAGGAATTCATGCCGTCATCGGTGCTGCCCCTGCCGCGGCACGTTCCTCGCGCTTCGTGGGTGTTGCCCAGGTACAATGGGAGTTGCGCGGCGCGTGGCGGCAGTTGCAGGTACGCACGCGCGGCGAGACGCGACCTCGCGCGCGGTCCGCGATACATAGAAGTGCGGCAATGGATAGCATCCATCCAGGCGACGTCAGCAAGCTGCAATGGTAGCACGAGCACGGACGAGCAGGCACGTACCATGTGAACGTTCTTGACCGCGAGCAAAGGGCACTTGTCTGGCCGTGGATGCCGGTAGACGGTGTTGCCGTCGGCAGCACCCACCTGCCATGGGTGTATGAAGAGGAAAGGAGTCGGGGAAGAGCACAAGCAGAGCATGCCCGATGCTGTCGACAACGTCTGCACACCGGTCACAGACGGACATGGCCGGGGCGAACGACGTATATGGCGAGGAACGCTACTGGCTCGTGGACGTAATTGCCGCCGAGGTCAACGTCCTGGAAGCATCCTCTCCTGAGGACTTCAAGGAGAGGGTCTAGAGACAGCGATAAGATCAGTGAGATACACGGCAGTGAGGCTACAGACAGGATGCTTACCATCGAAGAAAGCTGCGTGCACGCCCAGTGCCTTCGGTGAAGGACATACCGGACCTCGTTTCAGTCGGCAAGGTTCTTCACGTTGAGCAATACATCGCAGATAAGGATGAGCGCGATGGTCACGCCGCCGATCCTTTGTTTTCGACGAGTCGCCGACGAGGAGGACGCCTTCTTTTGTCTGCCTATCCTGCTCAGTCGCCTGGAGAGAGTGGGACACCTACCGAAGACAGCCGTTCTCGAGTCCCCTTTGCGTGCGCAAACGGAACATCCCTGCAGCAGGGCTCCGGACGTCGTGGAAGGGCTGCGCTGCGTGGTTGCCGTCGGGGAGTGCAAAGTCGTCAATGATGCTGTTTGCATGGGTGACCAGGTGGAGCTCATCGGGATTGCTGGCAACTTAAGTAGGGGATAGCATCTTTACCCTGAGCACCTACCAAGAGCGGCATGGTTCTGGCATAAAGATGAATTACGTACCGCGAGCCAGTCGCAACCTTGAGTGCTTCCAACAGTGGACGAAACGGAGGCTATTTGGAGCCCTCCAGCACATAGGCATTTACGGCGCGCAAGGATCAATCCTCGCGGTGATCCTTGGGTACATAAAACAACTGCGATCCGCGAACCGTTAGGAGATGGTTATACGCGCCCCAGTGAGGCGGCGCAAGCACCGACAGCGGCACAGTCAACACAGCCGGAGCAGCTTGCCCTGCTACTGTCGGCCGAGCCGCCGGGACCTCCTTCGCCGGCAAAAAAACATCCAGGCCATCTTCGTCTTGGCCGACCAGAACGGGCGAGGCAAATTCACCGCTAATCTCCAGCTTAGATGGAGATACCTGAAGACGATCTAGCAGAGCGCCCAACGTTGGCGCAGGTGATGCCGCCCGGGACAACCTGGACTCTGGCGGGACATTGCTGAGAGAGGAAGCACCCTGCGTTGCAACCGAAGTGGTTGGTGATTGAGGACTCCCAGTCACGAATACTGGGCTGCTAGCATAGCCGTAGGAGGAAGGGAGTGATGGGCCAGGAGACCAAGGCGCGTGAGGTTTCGCTGCTGGGTGGCGAACGGGTGTGTGTGGCGCTTCCATCGGCTCCCTACGTCGGGGAGAATCGTCGCCGAGAATCATTGCGGGGGTGGCAGAGTTCCCATAGGTCTTCAGCAGAGACTGGGTCATAGCATCTGTGAGCAAGGGGAATGCGAAATGAGGTGGCGACGGCGTGCCGGAGGGCGACTAATAATGACGTGTCAGCAGTTGGAGTACCAGTAGCCATGTCTTGCGTACCACATCGGGTTCTGCCAACCCGTCAGCTGTAGCGGATTCCTGACTAGACTGGGTAATCGTGAGTCGCCGTGGCAAGCGATATTGGACAGCATTGTCCCGGACTTACAGGGATGTTCGGCATGTCGAAACGGACTTTCTTTGCCGCTGGCGACTTCATGCTACCTACTGGGGTTCCTAGAGAAATTGCGAGTCTCAGTTATGTACCGAATGACTATTATAGGGTAGCGAGCCACGTCTACACACCTGATTGAACATTGCTTGAGGACCGGTCCCGCCAGCGTTTGAGAGTTCCATGGGTATAGTTGGCTGTCAGGAGGGGCTGCCGTTAACGCAGCTACAGACGTTACGGAGGATTACTACTTACTATCCATCGTCCTGTGCTCCACCTCTCGCTGCGGCTGTCGTTTGTTGAGAATAAGAAGCAAGTGACATCAAGCGCGGAAGCACAACAACAACGCACACGGTCATGTGATCTCGTCCCCGAAAGGCAAGTGGTTATCAATAAGCTTTGCTTCCTAACACCCCATCCTTAATCTGCTACTCTCATTTCGCTACCTTCATGGCTCCGCCGCTTCCGAATCCTACACCCGAACAGGTCGCCGAGGTGCAGGAGGTCTGCAATCAGCTCCATTGGGCTTACTATGCCAGGCCTGCAATTGGTTCCCGGGAGCGCGCCTGGTGGGAGTTTGTGTACCGACTGAAGATGTACCGATTATCGCGCCTTGTGCAGGTCGCCAAGTACACCCAGCTCCCTCCTCTCGCCATTGCATGTATATACCAAACTAACCGAGTTGCCGTCGCACTCCATCAAGATCCTCAGGCTAAGATCGGCGTAAACTTCGAAGACATACACCCCGCCGACTGCACAGAGCCGAACCTTCAGCCGGGTAATCAGCTACGTCCGCTACCCTACAAACCGGCCACGAACGGTCAGATCTCCATCCTGCCGTTCCAGAATAGGTACCGGGATTGGTGGCAGGAGGAAGGTAAGTCGGTACAGAGCTGCTTGCGATTAAATGTCGCTAACATTTTGTTAGCTATGCAAGGTACATCTACAGCTGCTGAAAGATGACGCTGCAGCTTACGATGGTATAGCTATGACTGCAAATAAACCTGCAACCACCGTAGATTTGTCGGCTGGGGCTTCCCAGTCCACCAACGCGACGCCCGCTGCCGGCCACGATGCCGCGGTTTTCCACCCACAGCACGGGCCACCGTCCGGTCACGCTGGCCCGCACAGCGCAGCTGCGCCTGCCTCCGGCAGGGACCCAGGGAGCGCGTCCACGCCGCGTCCCCAGAGCAGGGCTCCAACAAACGTCGCCGCCTCAGCTAAGGGAAAGGAGCGTGCCGACGTCCCGATGGATACCGTTCAAAAAGCTCAGTCGGACTCCGGCAAGCAGTCTACAGTCGGCAAGGAGCGCGGCCGTTCGGCGGCGCCCGGGGCCGGCGTACGAACGCGGTCGGCAACGCGGGATACTCCTGCGGAGTCACCTACCTCGGGGCCGCTGCCCGGCACACGCAAGGCATCGTCGAGGCGGCGTTCCGTTACACCGGCGAACTCCAGGAAGAAGGCCCGCGTCGACGACGACACAGCCGGTGAGGCTCCTAGCAGGGATGAGGGCGACGAGGATGGCACAGTCCCCAACAAGCATGTCCCCCCAGAACCGCTCTTCCCTGCCGAGGATATACCGCTACAATGGAGGCCCTACGTATGTATACATCCACGATCCAGGCTCTCCACAGCAACGCTAACATCCGGTCGTTCTTATATAGCCAGAGCCGTGCGATCGGTGCAAGAATCGGCCATGTTACTACCTGCCGCTTTTCGGTGCCGTGTGCCATAAATGCAAGACTGACAAGCAGGGGTGCAGTCACAGCATGGTTCCGCAAAAGACCCCGCAGGCGGTCAGTGGATATCTCGCCTGGCATTACTGCAAGCAGCTATCCGATCCCGTCCGCTACAGAACACCCATCTTCGTCCCTCCTCGCTTTGCAACATTCAGCAAAGATACTATTCCCACCTGGTTTCTAGAGCAGGTTGCCCGACGTGGCAGCAAGCCTCCACCTGTCGACCACGGGACAACCTCTGGCCAGAAGAATACCGCACCTCGACGGACTAAGATCCCTCAGCGTCGCCGAAGCCCAGACCATTCAGAGTCCCCAGGTCCGGGACGCTCGTCCAGGACCAGTCGGGCCCACTCTCCCTCAGTTCCCAGAGGCACGGACGGACGTACAGAAGTTCCGGCAATGGACGACGACGAGATAGTGCAAATACCCATGTTCGACCTTACCCTTGACGACGACGTGCCTATGGACGTCGACGGTGAACGGCGGCATGCTGCCGCGAGTATACCCGCCCGTCTTCCAGCCGACGGCGACGGTCGTTCGGAAGCCTCGTCCAGCCGCCAAATGGTCGACGAGGCCCCCGCCACCGTACCGACAGAGAACCGTGACAACGTACCGGCGGCAAAGAGTCGGTGGAGGGCTAAGGAGGCTCAGTTAATGCCCGCGCAGGTTGTTGGTGCGTACTCATACGCCTCTACAGAGGGAATTCGACACTGACCGCACTGGCGCAGGATCGTGGCGAGAGCTCCCACTCGCACCGCGACCCACTGTCGATCCCTTCATGCTACAGGGACCGATCACCGAGCTTGCGCGCTTTCGGCCCACCGACCTCGCCCACTTCGTGAACATTCGAACTGCCGCCTCCCTGCCGTCAGCCTCCCTTTCCACAGCCACAGACATAGGCACCGCGCCCACAGATATACGGCCGCAAACTCCTCCAGCGCAGGTCTTCCATATTGGGACCGCCACTCGCAGGCTGCTCGAAGGAACTATCTCGAACACGGTTCGTACTACCGGAACCAGCCGTGCATTTAATGACGCCGTCCAGACCCTTCATAGTCTTCGGGACCGCCTGAACACGCGTCGCGAAGCGTACCGCACTGGCGTCGCTTTTCCGGACACCTCACCGATCGTCCTGGAAGAGATCGTTAACCAGACACTGGCTTTGGTAGACGATTGCAGTACCATTGCCGATTCGTTGGAGGCGGTAGCTGGGCTTTGCCTAGGGCTACACTATACGCTCGAGGCAGCAATTCCCACCACGCCGGCGCTGGGTATCAGTGCTCTCGCGGAGATGATAGAGACAGTCGATCGCCTTCACGGAATCTTCGGGCAGGCTCAGGAGAAAATGCAGAAGCTTGAGGACGCTCAGGAGCCTCTGTGGAAGGAGGTCAAGCGAGTGTCTGAGCTCGCTGATTCCGCGCGTGAGCAGTGCCTCGCAGTGCCAGACATTTGTAGCCGCGCGGTCAAGCCTATGCTCCTCGGGCTGCACGGGGCAATCACGACGTCGGTTACCGCCGCTGTGAATTCCCTTACCGACCCGCTACATCGCATCCTCGCAGCCCTCCAGGACACCACGCCGATTCCTCCTGCCGACCTCGAAGCTCTGCGCTTGGGTATCGCCGCAGGCATACAGGCTGTAGTCGGCGATGGTACCCCCGCCGGTATTCTCGCAGAGCTTTCGAACTCGATCAATGCGATATCTATCCGGCTGAAGCAGATCGAGGATGAATCCGCCGCCAGACGAGTAGCGGCAGACGCAGCCGACACAAAGGACCGGCAGCATACTGACATAGGGACACCTCTGCTGATACAGTCCCCCGAGAACGCGGCTACCCTCGCTGCAATAACGGATCGTATTGACAAGCTGGAAGCGCGTGATGCGGCTCGCAGACCTATCACCGAGGAGCTTGAAGAGTACCTGGCAAGTTTGGGTCTCAGCACCGCTATATTGGAACATCTTGGTACGCTCGTCGGCGCCCGGGCAGATGAGAGGGAGGGTGAGATAAATGAGGACGGTACAGCCATGGATCTAGAATAGTTAACGGTTGCTCGCATGCGTGTATTTTGCTATAAGAGAATACATCGATACTACTCCAGTACTAGGTTGCCGATACAGATGCGAACATCAATATGGGACTTGCTAACCCTTCTTAGCCTTCCCCCCTTTCACCCGGGCCCGCTTCTTGGGAGGGCTCTTCGTCTGAGATGCCAACAACTCCTGCTTTGCCTTCGCTGTACTCCGTGTGCGCCGAGGACTGGGCAGCGGTGCTGCGGTGACGTTCTCCTTTGCCGCAGTGCTGTGCCGCCGCTTTCGGCTGGGACCTGCTTTCATAAGGGCGTGTGAGCTCGGCTTTGCGCTTACAGGCTCGCCGTCGGTCTCTGCCAGTACTGCCTCAATTGCGCGTGCGTCGAGGGAGTCATCATCCCACTGTTGGGGAGCAGGGAGACTCTGCAGAGATGGCGAAGGTAGCTCCGGGGTTGGCGTCAGCGGCGAATCAGGAGCGGAGCTTGGGAGCTCCCCGACTAGTGTCGGTACATCGTTGGAGAGACTGGCGAACATTGAGGCGTCGAAGGTCATATCGGGCAGCCATGATGAGAAGACGTCCTCGCCAGGTACATCGCAGGATGTAAGTGCCGCATTGTAACTGGGGTACGATGGGGACGATGCACTAGAAGAGCCACCCGAGACTTTCGACGGACCAGCCTCAGGCGCATGCGGGACGTGAGACAATTCCGTCGTGGTAAAGGATAATGTCTGTGCGACGGTGGAGGTACCTGTGGGACGTGGCCGTGGTGGACGCAGGGCCTGTGTGCACAGGTCAAGCAGGAGGGCACGATCACTATGTTGCAGGATGCTGCCTGCGAGGTACGATGGAACAGAGGACGATGATGTGAGATAATCCCTGGGGTCGTCCCGAACGACTTCGAAATCACGCAGCAACATCCCGATCGCGAGGCAGAAATGCTGTATGTCGGCTGCGGGGCGGGACAGGCTGATACCGTTGCTCAGCCAACCGACGAGACCACTCAAGGCCGCGGAATCGTGATGGTATTCGGCAGGAAGGTGCGGGGATGGCCAGTTCCAATGTGCCCAGGGTGCAGAAGATGTTGGATCGACAACTTCTATTTGCTGCAACTTTGGATGCAAGGTCCCGGTCAGTATGGTATAGTGCACCACAGGGTCTTCTACTGACCTTTGTGTGTCCACGATCCAGCATTAAGTGA
>NW_027137970.1:118761-121239 GCF_003813185.1 Lentinus tigrinus ALCF2SS1-7
TCGACTTCGACTTCGACTTCGTGGACTTCGACTTCGTGGACTTTGACTTCGAGGTAGACGTCACCGTAGACATTGACTTGGTTTTGGTTGTCGTGGAAGTCCATGCGGCTCCCGATGACGACTTTGCATTGGCGGCATGTTCAGTAGCTGGGGGACGTCGCGCCTTCGATGCTTTGCCGCGTTTCGGAGAGTGATGGGTGGAGGAGCTCTGTGACGGTGAAGGAGAGGGTGTATCAAAGTTGCGATGGAAAGCGGGGGCGTATGCAGCAGGGAAGAAATGCGGATGGATGTCGGTTTCAAATTCAGGATCAGCCTCTGCTGGCAGACCCTCAGAATAGTGAGCATCATGGAATTTCGGCTTCTGGGCAGAACCGGTCATGTAAGTCTGGAACCGGAATCGTTGAGGTGGAGATCCGTCCGAGGGATGCTCCATTGAAATGATATGTCGGATGAGGCTAAATAGCGGTCCGTCGCTGATGTGGCTAGGATCGACGAAGTGGAAGCCATCAGGCAGCATGCCCGTTGCGAAGAAGCGATCCTGGTGCAGCGCAATCGCTTTCCATGGCACGGCCTTGACCTGTATGCCCTTCGCAAAGCCTATCAACTATGTTAACATATGATGTCCGAACGGTTAAGAACAACGACGTACTATAATTGATCCGGATATATTGTCGGAGAACCTCCTGTGCACGTTCCACGGTGAACGGCTTGCCATCTTCAGTGTCGGTAAGAATCGGAGTTCCGTCGTCGTAACGCGCAAACTGGAATTCGACTGGGCCTTTGCGCGCACTGTGGTCCCGTACAGACGTTCCAGCGACAAGGGAATACCACTCGCCAAAGAACTGCTCTGCGGCAGCACGGATATTCTTCTCCCAGTCTGGCCTCGCAGTGAAGCGGGGTAATTTGTGTCCGTCCTTGCCTGCGAGCTCAGCGACATAGTCAGAGGTGTCATATCTGCGTATTTTGCGGTTACTATAACTATCCATGCAGCACGATCGGAAGGCGACATACCTGAGGGTATTCAGCTCGCCATCCTCATCCGGCCAAACTCCGTATAGAAACAGCGCCATGCTGCACTGCTCCCAGTACATCTTGCATGTACTCCGCATCCACCCCAAGGCGCGGCGAGCGGCCATCCTGTGTTCATGACGCAAAGAAGGGTTGAATGGCTAGGAACATACACGGACATCATGTAGTTGAACAAGGCACTCGTACCTTGGCTGCAATTTCACATCGGGGCCATTGCGGTTCCATTGGGTGGCAAGCGCAGCGTAGTCCTCGCGTTCGTCCTCCTCCAGGTCCTCCCAAAGCGAACGGCGCATGAGATTCCACGCGACGATGTGGTGCTGATGGTTGGGCTCATCCTCGCGTACAGCTTCGCGGATGTCGCTGTTCTTCATAAACTCGAACACGCGTTCACCAGTCCACGACCGATTGATGCGTATCGGAAGGCGTGTAGCTCTGTCTTTGTTCTTTTGGATACGGTTGTTGAACCACGTCCAAGCGATCTACAGACAATCGTAAGCCCATCGTTTATCGGTCAGGATGTAGGTAAGTGACCAACCTGGACGAAGTGCTTGATGTGCAAGTCGTATCCAATACAGCCCTCCGGAATCCCCTGTAGAGTGACCAGACGTTTTGCGCATGCTTCGAGGAATGGTGTACGGTCATTCTTGCCGGTCCTGCGAAAGTCGGGTAGCCTCTCTTCGAGATACCGTGTCTCAGCGTCTGGTAGCTTCGGCGGCATAGGATGTAGCCTGCGGCAAGTTCTGGAGGGAGCGCAAAGGTGAAGGTGTAGGCCAGCGGTGTCGTCTCAAGGCAGCCGCCACCAAAGGATTTGGGCGGGTTCCAGGCGGGGAGAGTTCGCAGAGCCCAGCGGCCCTTGTAGTAGTAGCATGACTCCCCTGCGTGAGTTCGGATATCTATCGGAAGGATCACAACACGGTCAGCAAACACGCGGACCTCATCTGACAACGGACTGAAAACTAACCCACAAAAAGGGTACCATGAGTCGTTCGCCGAATTGCTATTAGAAGGAACGGTGGGGTGAGAGGCGCCCAAAGGTGGCGACTTCGCAAACAGGCGCCCGTGTTTCCTGATAACAATCTCAACATCGTGGATTATATCTCGGCGACATTCCCTCCGTCTCCCCCAAGCACGTACTCGGCATGAATGCAAACGAGTTCCTCTACACCCCGGAGCACGCTCGGAATAGCGCCTGCATTGCGGAGTATGTTGTAGCTCTCTACCATTATTACCTTGGTCGACGTGCTGCCGAGCTGGACAGCGATACTCTTGTGCAACCCTCGACCCCACCGATTCCCGCTATTGTCGACCGGGAACTGCATGAGGACTGCTGTACGATTGCTGAAGTACTTGCCGAAGCAGTCCAGAATGCATGTATGTAGCGATGATTATATTGTATCTGCTCAGCTCACTCATCGTCGATTTCCAGATGCGGTGACCTGGGACGCGGTG
>NW_027137971.1:0-2090 GCF_003813185.1 Lentinus tigrinus ALCF2SS1-7
CAGGGCAGACCAGCATACTGCACAGGAATGCCCTTGGAGGGAAGAACAGGCCATGTGGTAGTGATGTTCTCAGCAGCAGCAGTGGCCATAATGAGCTCCTCGTCAACCCGAATCTTGTGCCCTGGATGCAGCTTGAACAGGTGAGGCTTGATGTTCTCGGGTAGAACAACAGCCTGACATGCAAGGCAGACAAGCGCCCTCAATCGGCGGTTGATGCGCATGCCATATGCAGTGAACACTTTGTTTGCAGTGTCATACAGCTACAGGAATAATAGTTAGTCATATATCTGAAAAATACAGAAACACTTACCTCAGAGAGATCATGATCCTCAGGTCCCACAGGATCAGAGCTGAGAGGATCAAGATGCATATGCTGAGAGGGAGTGGGAGAACTGCCAGCAGAGTCCTCCTCTGAACTAGCAGCAGTGATGGTGCGATGAGCCTGAGGGGAGACCTGAGACATTGGAGAGCCTAAGTCACGCTGAAGAATAATCAGAAAAAAATCACACTGCATAAACAGATAAGCACTCACAGGAGGAGATGGGGAGGCCATGTGCTGATCAATATCCCCACCATGCATGGGGGGTGTAGTGGGAGGAGAACCATTCTGGACTTGAGTAGAACCACCAGCCTCAGGAGAGGCAGGAACCTATATAAATATTAGACTAGATAATATATGAACATACTGCCAGACTTACCAGCCAGGGATCAGTCTTGTGGTCCTTTAGATAATGATTGTGCCAGGTTTTCTGATTGGCAAAGGTCTTGTTGCAGACCTGCCCAGCAGATACACACTGACAAATAACTCGACCCTTGCTGTTTCTTGTAACAGTTATTAACCTCCCAGTTTCAGTGTCAGGATGCTCATGAACTTGAAAGAAATACACTTGGCAGGATCTGAGATGACTGCTCTTATAACCCTTATAACTCTTCTGACAGTGTTGACACAGATGCATGTTAATGAGCTGAAAAGAGTTTAGAGATGTTTGGAGAAGATTTGTGCTAGGGGATAGTGGTGGAACAGGAAGAAGAAGCAAAATTGATCAGTGCAGCCACTGATGGTTACATAATTTGGTCCTGTATAGATCCAAATTACATAAACCACATGTGATCTTTCAATCATGTGACTCCAAAATGCTCAGTTTGAGCATCTTGAACATCATGTGACCGCTTAATCATGTGACTCCAAAATGCTCAAACTGAGCATTTTGAACATCATGTGACCGCTTAATCATGTGACTTCAAGATGCTCAAACTGAGCATTTTGAACATCATGTGACCCCAAAACCTCACTTTGAGGATTTCTGCTAGGTGGCAAGTCAAAATCTCCACTGGTTCTGCTCATAATAACATGGTAAGGGTGTCATCTGGTAGCTATGAAGCATTACTATCAGACTTCCAGCCTTGCCATCAGAATCCGACCAGTGCTTGAGGAGCTATAGGCTTGCCACCATTGGTAAGGAGCCTGACTTTCCGCATTTGGGCAAGTTTATATTGGCCTTACCTCAGTAAGTATTAGTTGTCATCTGGTAGGACTAGCACCATTACAAAGCCCTTGTTTATGGCTACAAACCGACAATAAGCCAAATTAAGCGCCCAAAAAGGCTGCCTGCCACTTTCAGCGCTTTTTTCGCAAAAAAGCGCCCAAAATAGCCCTTGCAAACACCCTATCCTTCCGCATTTGGGCAAGTTTGTATTGGCCATAGCTCAGTAAGTAACAGTTCTTATCCCATGCAACTAGTACCATTAGAAACCCTTTGTTTATGGCTATTAATTGGCAACAATGTTATAGGCAAGTGGCAAGTGGTGGCAAGTGATTATCTCAGTGGATTTTCACCAGATCGCCATGTGGCCAGATGCATTCTGTAGTCAATATAGATCCCTACAGATACCTCAGCCTTGCCACCAGGATCCGACAAAGGGCTGAGGTGCTAGAGCCATTTGCCACCTCGATATATGCACATAACAGCCTAGGAGTGGTGGTGGCAAGGAATTATCTCTGCCAATATTCCACCGATTGCCATAAAAACAAGTGCATTCTGTAGGCAGAATGCATACCTACAAATGTCTCAGCCTTGTCACCAGGATCC
>NW_027137971.1:2410-110649 GCF_003813185.1 Lentinus tigrinus ALCF2SS1-7
GATTGCCATGAAAGTAAATGTGCTGCGTAGCCAAGAAGCGTCCCTACAGATCTCTCAGCCTTGCCACCAGAATCCGGCCAGCGGTTGAGGAGCTATGGCCCTTGCCACCGGCTTGCCACCATTTGCCACCGGCCCCATGAGCATGGAGCCCGGCATTATATAGATAGGTATCCCAAGCTGCACACTTGACGTCAAGCCTCTGACTGACGTGGCCCCAGGCCGTCGAGGTCCCCGATGGCGACAAACGCCTTGAAGCGCGTGGGTTGGCGGGTGCAAACCTGCTTCTGCACGGGCATAATCTTCATGACCTCGTCCTGACGCGCTCAACATTGACCTTTTCTACTCACGTGAGAACTGAGGCGAGTCGGACAGAGCCGTCGAGGCGTAGATCGCGTTGTACGAGAGGCGGATATGGAAGGGGTAAGCAGGGATGGAGAGAGGCTCGAGGTCAGACGTGGACGCGTCAGAGATAGCTATGTTGAGGTTAGATGTGTGGGGGAAAGGGATGAGACGTAAGTATATGCGTGCCAATCAGCGCATATATGCAGTCAATAAAAGGATATTTGCGTACTCATGCTCATCCTTCCAGACTATTAGCCTTGTGGTGGTTTGCGACATCGACATCGTCACTCGCGATGGCAACGCGCTAGGGACCTTCACGAGTTAGCAAAACCCGTGGGTACCCAAGGATAAATCCGTGGGAAAACCCATGGGTAAGTACATCCGCGGGTGTAGGTACCTGTTTCCCACGGGTTTTCAAGGATGCGGGTATGGCTAGGTAAACCCGTGGGTACCTGCACACCCTCAAGTTGTAGGCACGAACCGTGGGATTCTAACAATATGTCACACGAATCTTTCCGATCAGAACTGAGTGTGCTAGAGGCGAAATAAACATGCCCAAATCCGGAAGTATAGGCTGTCTTTTGCGCTCATTTGGGCGCTTAACCGGGCATCTCGGGCAACTGAGCGCAAAAGACAGCCTATACTTCCGGATTTGGGCATGTTTATTTTCAACATAGCACACTCAGTTTTGATCAGAAACATTCGTGTGACATATCACTAGAATCCCACGGTTCATGCCTACAACATGAGGGTGTCACCCGGGTAATCTGCAGGCTGCATAAACCCACGGGTACCCAAATATCATACCCACAGGTATGGGTAATCCGTGGGAACATACCCGTAAGGATGGGGGTATAGCCTTTGGATTTTCAACACCCGTGGGTACGGATGACGGGTACATCCGCGGGTCACTCGTGAAGGTCCCTACAACGCGCTCCCCTTTTGCTAGTCTTCGTCGGCACACCCTCGGGAGGCTCCAACTCGTCATCTCCAGTTAGGACTGACGACTCACCACGGGTCAAGTAGGCTCAGATTCATGCAAGTCGCGGATGGCCTTTGCGGTGAGATCCTTGGCTGGTAGCGACGTCGATGAGTTCTTGGGCCATGCCAAGCCGGTTGCGCACTTCAACGGTGTCGCAGGGAGTCTTGTCGACGGCTTTGGCTTGGGCGAAGGGCGTTGCAAGAGAATTGAGTGAGAGACGGGTGGTAGTGGTGGTAGAGGAGAAAGAGAGGACCGGGGGAGAGACAACGAAAAGGGAGAGTTGTCGAAGGCGCGCGTGGGAGATTGAGCTAAAATGGTTGCGCGACGTGCGAGTAGGCACGTGAAAGCGTGATTGTGCATAGCCTGAGGCGGAATACATTGTGATATCATGCGTTTTATACTTCAATCACTGAAGGACACTCGCATGTCATTGTTCGTGCTATAATACGAACTTATACATGGCCTTATATGAACTCGCCTGCGAGACGGAGTCAGATATGGCAATGCAGACGCTCATCTGTCAGGCGAGCGCTTGCATTGCCATGCCGGCGTCCGTCTCGCCTGTATGGTCATGCACCTAATACCCCCGTTTGCTGATGGCACACCACCCTTCAGGCATGAAGACCGGGCGCACCTGGAGAAACCCCTCGTAGTCCCATGCAGCAAGCTTGTTCTGCCGCGAGACATTGTGCCAAAACCGTCGGATCGTCCCTCGCCCGAACATTGGCATTGCACGCATGCTAAAGGTACATCAGATAAAAATTACACCAGTGTGAGGAAAACTGACCGCTCGTTGAATGTCTGCAGTGCTCCTCCACCTTGGGCGACCAGAAGGCGGAGGAGATGATTGAAGACGCCCTTCCAAACCCCAAGCTCGAATTCATGCATCAAGTCTGGGGCGAACAGCTCATAGAAATTCGCCTTAAACTCGAACATGAATTTCGAGAGGGTGCTCTGTGGGATGTGTGTCAAAACGTCAGCAGTTCATGAGAAACTCGGCGATGGGACTGTACCTGGATGGGAAAAAGCGATAGATTTTTGAGAGGATCCTTTGCGCGTTTGCTTGCCATGGGGAGACCATTCTTGAAGATCGACGCACGGACTCTGTTGATAGTGTACTGCAGGGCTTCAGTATCAACACGTTTGTGAGCGCGACGTTGAGTGTCGACAGTGGTTCCGGCGGCATTAATCTGTTTCATCTTGATGAGGCATCGAGGGCATGGACATTCGCCCAGATGCCTCATTGCGGCAATCAGGACCCTGTTGTATCGAGGTAAGCACTCAGAAACGTTGCTCTAGAAGGGGATGCGGACTTCTCTGGATAGTCTGCGGAATAGACAAAAAGACGGGGGAAGAGGCGGCGAATGACCCCATCGGCACACTCGACGACAACCCCATGCCGGTATGCATCCTTGAACTTGTCATTGAGGATGAGCTCCCATATCTTCTGCATCAGCTCGCAGCGCAGCCAGCGGAGAGTCTCTGCGCTCGCATGCGCCCCGTGCTCTCGTTCGTAGAAGTCTTGAACATTGTCCGGAAGCTGCATGACCGCGACGTGTCAGTGTCGACGACAAGCAAGAACGCATATAGTTTATGGATCCGAGCTGAATGCCAAGACGTCTAATGGAGAGGGCAAGGATGGTGGAGCGGACGGAGCAAGGGGGAATCGTGATGCAGATGTCGAGCACGATGACGATAAACCGAGCGGAGGCAAGTTGTGGCTTGCACAACTTGAGATGACAGAGTCGGAAGACAAACCTTTGGGAGATACGTGAGATGCTGAGCAGTGAACGACATCGGCCGACCGCGGATGTACTTTGTGACGTTCCCGATGTAGATGTAGATTGGCCAGAGCGAGGCCGATCCAAAACTGGCAAGGTGGGTGCTGTCGGAGTATGCGAGGAGCAGGAGGATGGCATATTCAAGATCAGCCAGATCATCAGGGCACCTGGGCATTTGGCGGAGCTCCTCATGGGCGCAAAGCATGTCGTTGGAGTTGTATGTCTTGGTGATAATCCGGATAGGGTCAGGAGGGGATGAGGGAGTGGTCTGGGAGGTGTCGGAAGGAGAGCCGGTGTCACGTTGAGGCTGAGGAGGATGCCAGTACCGCTCATGCAGATACCAATGGCGTTGCTCGGCGAGGCGAGGGTCTTGAACCTCCGCAATAATCAGCTCGAGCAGGTCTCTGAAGTGAACGCCCTCCACTGGAAAGTGGGGCGCGTCCTCCTCAGAGTTGAACTCCACGCCATCCTGCGGCGCTGGAAGCTCGACCGTCGCCTCATGCCAGCCGTCTGCCGCGGAGAATACACCCGATGGCTTCTTGTAGTCATCCAGCCGCTTCATCTCACGGGTTGCGCTGAAGTCAGTGAGGTCAGCCGGAGAGAAACCAGGCTTGCAGAGCATGGTAGCGAGGCGGTCGAGGTCTTGCAGCGACTTCGTGGTGGAACTGTTGTACCACCACTCGCACAGAAGAAAAGTTGATTCATTGTCGAAGGGCGCGTACGAATTTTCATCAACCGTGTGCGCGATCGAGCGGTTGATCCATCGTATCGAGCTGTAATTAGATGGGTCAGTACGCGGCCCAAATTGGGCAGCCGCATTGCAGCGATCTTGAAGGGAGAGCCTCGACTCCGGGTCATGTGTTGGGAAAGACCCGGAGTACCTCCGGAAGACGCCAAATGCGTCTGCAGGAAGCTCCCACACAAGATCCGGTTCCTGAGAATCGTGGGAGCCTTCACCCGGTCCTGGAGGAGATGCGGCCGCCAGAGGAGGTCGCAGGGGAGAGGGAGTCGGGGAGGGGAATGCCTCGGCGATTTGGGAGGGAAGGCCCGTTGAACTAGACAGTATCATGTCCTTCCAGGCGTTAATGCGTGGCTTAATGCGCCACCCTGACCGGCTTCAACGTCCAGGAGGGCTCTCGAGCGGGAGAGATGGCTGCGCTGGCTCAAATATTTCCTAGGGATGATTGCCTGTTAGTACACACCGGTATAATGAAATAAAATATCTCCTTACCTCCTCAGCTAGCATATTATCACCAGAGTCCTCCTCATCCTTTCGAGCTCGCTTTGCTGCATTTGCGAGCTCATCGACCTCCACTTTGCGCTTGCTATATGACTCTGCATGGGCAGCGGTGCGTTTCTTGCATTTTGGGCGGTGATTCCCCAGAGAGGACGCGTTGCCGAAGTCCTTAAAGCAGAACGGGCACGCGTAAGGCTTCAGCTGCGAGGGACCGGTGCGGAAAGACATGCTGGGAGGTATCGATGATGGTGGGAGGAGGGAGAGTGTGTAAAGTGTCCGACAAACGCGTGGACCGACAGGCGTCCTGACGCGACCACGTGATTCAAGACACGTCGTGGAGCAAGCACATTTTAGGAAGGTCCGCAATTTGCGGACTTTGAAACCTCGACCTTTTCTGGAGACACTTGTGTCCCCAACGCCCCAATCTCTCCCTCCTCCTCCCACCCATCAACAAAAGTGCACAAATTATAGATACCGTATCTGGTGCACCGCAAGCATTGCTAACTACTATTGATTAGGTTTCGAATTGAATAAGTAATGCATTACTTATCTATACTAGAGACATGCACCGCTATGGTCTCGATATTTGTTCCAGCACTTTGAACATTGGATACATTGTCGTAGCACTGCAATGTTTTGCGGACATGTCCAATATATTCCATTATGACAACGCTGCACTATAATGATATTGGTATGCACAGAAGTACAAGACATCTGGTGGGGCGGCGGCGACTTCAATGAATTCTTGACAAAGGATCTATGCACAAATCCCCCAATTTTTGGCTTCTTGTGTGAGCTCATAGTCACAACCCATACCTCAAAATATATTTGAAAGGCCCAAAGTAAGCTGTTGAGTCCGAACGAAACACGCAGGCAGGCTACCTTGTCAGTGCCTTCCATCGCAGGCGCCTGACGTAGATAATTCAGAATTCAAACATGAACAGCCGCAGCGGCGACGAGGAAAGCTGAGCAGGAAAACGCGTGTGGCTGTCTGATGACATAAACAGGCGCGAGGTGCTAGGCAAGATTGGGGTGGTAGAGTAGGTGGGGACCGTGACGTGCAAGGATGGGGGAATGCGCGACGTGTGCGAGCGAAGCTGAAGGAGCCAGTGACGCGAGGAATTTCAAATGATGTATGGGGTCGAAGAGGGGATAGAGTCCATTATTACACGATGACTGAGGGTGGGATGGACTCTGTTAGACGCATCTAGGGCCAGAGGGGCGTGTAAGTGCGAGGTCGCTAGCATACGGTTCGAGGGAGAGCAGCTTGAGGAGGACATAGCTGCGCTTGCTCATAGCAGGAGTGGTAGAGGAGACAGAGGAAGCGGAGACAGAGGGAGAAGTGTGTCGTCGTCTTCAAGGCTTGCAGGACAAAGGCATGGAATTCGAAGGCTGAGGGGTAGATGGGTGTCGTCCGTCTGTGTGAGGAGCTAGCCAAAAGCGACTGGTCCAAGAGACCGGAGAGGGAGCCAAAGCTGCGAGAGTGGAGCAGCAGCATCTCGCCAGAGTTGGGGTCGGGGTTGGGGGTATCTGGTGGGTATGCACTAGGAGGTGGCCCACGCGCTGGTCTGCTGTTGGGCCGGAGGGGTGATCGAGGTGGAATGGGTGTGGAGACATGGTCGGAGGGGACGAGGGGGAAAACAGAGAGCTGAAGGTGGATGTGGTGCTCGTCATGGATAGCCTGAAGTCTTCAGGAGGACCGGAACTGTCCACGCAGCAAGAACGACGCCCGTTTGCGGTCCTGCTCTCGGATCAAGAGCTCACTGCCATCTTCTGCTCCTTCATCGCGCACTCGCTGCTTATCCGCTCCCGCGGCGGCAACTCCTCCTCCATCGCACTTGCGGCCAATGTCATCGTCGTCACCGCCGACTACGCCAACGCTGCCTGTGTCGCAATTTAAGCAGTGCCGCCGGTGGTTGGACCACGGACGATATAGAACAGAATCCGGGTTACTCACTATGGGCGTTCCTCCATCAGCATCTCGGTGGGTATGCGCTGGTAGAGGTGAGCTCTGCGTCGGCATCGTGATTGCACAAGTGGTAGACTCGGAGATGCGGCGTCACTGATGCCATCACGGTCACATGACTATGTAATCCGTTATAAAATGAGCGCATCATGGCTAGCCTTCTCAGCACCCCTTCCTCCAACCACGACCGGCTATGCCCACGCACGCTCCTACCCCCACTCTGTACCACGAAGATCACGATTACCGACCACAAACAACGATCTCGGCAAGTCGCAAGACTTACGAACCCTCACCTCCACCATCCAGCCCACCGAGCACTATCCCTGACCCCGTTCCTATCTCTCCTTTAAACCTTTAGCGCACTCGACCAAGGTTGCAAGTGAGACGTTAACAAGATTATCAAAGCCCAACTTGATGCGGACACGTGCAAGTGAGTGAAGTATTCATGTGTATCGCGCGCATATAGCTCACTCTGAGCGCATATACTCACTATCTGCGCCTCCTGCATGTCGAACGAGCTCAAGAAGTACAAGTGCAAAGCGTGCGTTGTCCGGTGCGTTGTCCAGTGCTCTCCTTGAGGGTCGCCTGCATGCCATGACTGGTGACGGTGCTAACGACGTCCTGTAGAGTGCTGGCACCGACACTGCTCGCTCGGCCGCCGATGTTATCTTACCGAGCCCGGTCTTTCGACGATCATCCCCGCCATCCGTGGTTCGCATGTCATCCTCCAACGTATGAGGAGCTACACCATCTACGCTTACGCTGTCACCATCCGTATCGTCGTCTGCTTCGCTATCCTTGCATTTACTTTCAAGTTCGACTTCCTGCCCTTCATGTTCCTGATCATCGCCCTTTTTAGCGACGATATCATACTGACACTCTTGATCGACCGTATCTGACCATTCAACGATCCCGACGATTGGAATCTCGCTGAGATCTCCACCTACGTTGTTACCGATGGTCTTTTCCTCACGCTCTCAAAGTAAGTGTTCATTCGCCGTATGCTCACGTTCTGCCTACTATCATATATCTTCTCAGGACCGCAACGACCCCTAGCGCCTCACCGTCATCTCGCAGGCCCACATCTTCATCGCGTGCATGCACGGCTTCTTCTTCATCTCGTCCACCCTCATGGGTGCCTTCGTTATTGCGCAGCTCATCTCGACCATTGCAGCTCGTTAAGTAGGAAGGGAAGGTCCCGGACTCGACTCTCCCGCTCAGATCTAGGTACGTCTTCTGTTGTATCTGCAGGCTCATGTGCTGACCTGGTCCGTAAGTCCTCCGCAGGCTCAGGATATTCAACTCGGTTGATGATCAACGTCCACTTGTCCTCGATGAATGACAACGCCAACAAGATTCTGCCTGTGCCCGGTACGTCTCCCTTATTCAGTGGTGGCTGCTGCTAACCCGAAAATCTCAATTGATCCTAAACAGCGGTGCTCTCCGAGATCATCAGCTAGCCCCAACGGCGACACCATGAAGTATGGCACCTACAGGCAGGGATGCGAGGAGCTCACCAGGTATCATCCCGCATGTCTAGGCGTGAGCAGCCGCCTCTCACACTATCCTACATAGATCCTTCGCAAATCCTCCTCCAGTCTGAGGCCTGGAGGGCCCCGTCACCACCGCAGACGAAGTCAGGCATGCCATGACCCGAGGGACCTTCTGTCGTGCTCCTTTGGCGACTGATGCGGCAACTGCGAGGGCGACTCTGTGGCACGTGACATACAAGACGATGACTGTGCAGACGCCTCCGGTTCTGGGCTCGCCTTCGCTCGTATGATCTCCTGCTCTCGCCTCGACGATCTTGTCCTCATCCTCACTGCGGTCTGCTCTTGAATGAAGCTCGCTCCTCGCTATCATGCCGCTTACTTGCTTACTCGCTCCAGTTTTGCTTGAATCGAATGTCCTATACTATTGCTGGTTGTACCATTACCATAGCGAATATAATAACTACTTTATGCCCCTCTTTTGATCATCTATTAATAGTCCATTCTATCCAATTATCAATAGTGCTCCATTGACATGCTAAGATATGCATACCTCAAGAGTCCTTGCATATCCCAGGGCGCAATGCCATGTACTCCATACCTATGGCGGTGCACCGTGAGCGTCTCGCTACTCTGGCGGTGCACCGCCATGCTCTGCAATACCTATGCATACCCTCGCAGTGCACTCGTAGCTTAGCAGTGCATCACAAAGGTATGGAGTGCCCCCGCCAGGTATGGATACCACGGACAAGTCTTCCGAAAGCTCCGCATTACTGGACGGTGCTCAGTTGGGTATTGAGTGCTATGCCGGGTATACACAGGTGTAAATATGTTTTCCATATTTTGTGCGCTTTTGCTGATGCCACCCCCGCATCACTCACATAACCTGGCTATATGCGCCGTTTCAACAATCCCACCTGGGCCGGTGCCGTCGCGCTCAACAAAACCACATTCAAACCTGTCGAAAACCCCTCCCAGCCCTCATTGGCAGGGAGCAGTGCACCACAGAATAAAGGCAAGTCCGTCGCTCTGAGCACCAATGAGGCTACCCACGATGAAGAAAGCGAGCCAGAGGCCCCCGTGGTGCCTAGGAAGCGCAGGGCCAGAGTAGTGCAGAGCGACGACGAGGAAGAAGATATAGACGACCACCCCAATCCTAAACGAAGGCATCGGGACCGCTCGACTGCGTTGAGCAGGCCCGCTCCGTCCACGACCCCCGACCGCGAGTCTGAGGATGTTGCGGTTCCATGGCTCATCACCAAGCTTGATCGCCTCATCGTCACCCTGAAGTACATATCACTTTCTGCGATGGTATCATATGCATATAGTCACACTTTTTACAGGGATGCCGATCGGAAGGCAGCCGGCCTATCCAAGCTCTACGACAAGTGCCTCAAGCTGTACCACGAGCTCAGCCCATTCGCTGACCTCGAGGCTGCCTATATCCGCTGCGTCAACCTTCTCGCCGATGGGTTCTCGACGCACGTCAACCTTTTGTACATCTCATTCCTCGACTTCGGAACTGTCGACATCCGCGTTCGGCTCCATGTCCTACTCTAGCTCCAGCCGGGGCGTGATCGCGAGCCTGTCTTCCACCTCACAGTACCAGTGTGCTGACCAGCATGAGCGGCGACACAATGCGGCCATGCTGGTCTTCATACTCGATGCACCCGTCTCAATGTCCTTCGACGTGACCTCACCCTGCTGAAGACCACATAGACAGCAGCGCATTCGCTCGAGGCTGCAGGTTCAACCTCAGCTAGGTGGAGTCCACATGCACGTCGATCCGGACAACACATTCGACCCACCTTCGCGCTTCCATGTGCACGATAACCATGGTCGCTACAGAACGTATGCTGTCCTACAATGCGCTAGCCACCGTCGAGTATCTGGCAGGCTCAGATGTCATTGCAGTTTCGATGTGCTCGCAGTGTCTGCATATTCTCGCGTGTCTTTCTCCCACCCTTGTTTTCTGATTTTCGCATCTGACGCCTCTGTTTGTCCGATGTCTCTACTGCTGTCGGTTGTGATATGGTTTCAGCTTCAATGAAGACCATTTCGCCATCTTGGTCGCTGAAACAATTGACGAACAAGTCCCCGAGGTTCGTGAGTGTCATGCTCACTTCGCCAAGCATCCTGACGATGGAATCAAAGTTCTCCGCTACGTAAGTTTGTCATTTCCAATCTGATCATGTCCCGATATCCTCTGACGAATTGCAGCTGGATGCTGCAGGTGCAAGAGGTCGCTCAAACGACATTGGTCGCCTGCGCGACCGCATTCTTGTCTATGCGGGCATAGACGGGCGTGACAGGCTCGAACACCTCGCTACCCGATCCAACTGAGGCTTCAAGGACCAGGTTCTTGGGCGCAAGCTCTGCCCGATCAATAAACTTGCAGAGTTCGATGCCGACCCCGCTTTGTAAGCCCTCAACATTTTTGTCATTCTCTACTGACCATCCATTGATGCGCTAGGTTCTGCCGCAACGTTCTCGAGCGCAAGAAGGGCTACCGGTTCAACTCGAAACGCCTGCCCACTTTCCTGTATGATGAAGCCTTGCACAAGCCCGGTGACATCCGCTCCGGGCTTTTCATGAGCCCGTTCTTCGGCGACGTGAGTGCTACTTGACATCTGTGTATCGCTACTAAAGGTCTCCCAAACAGTGCCTGAAGCTACTCTACACGGGCCCGCTCTCCGTGTCGGAGCGGCTTGGGAACTCGGGGAATGCCCAAGGACACGAGTCTCTTGCCGATCACTACAAGATATATTGCTTCACTGCAGAGTGTCTTATCTATGTCGCTTCCATTGTACGTCGTCCCTCACTACTCAGTTCTTTACTGACTATTTCGGTGTCTCGGGCAATTAGATGCGTGTCCTGCTCTCGCCACAGAGCAAGTTCCAAGATCAAGACGGCTCTTGGGTGGGCGCCGAGTTTGTCAATGTGCTCCTGCACATTTTCTACCGCCCTGCAAACCATGCATGGGCAAATGGTATTATCGCACATTGGAATAGGTCGGTAACTTGCTGCTCAGGTGGACAGAACAGCTGACTGCATCAGATATCTAGGCAGGTCTTCGGCCACGGCGAAGAGTCCAACAATGGCTCCGATTGCGAGGCCGACCTTCTCCTGCGCAGCGAGAGCAGCAGGGCTGACGACTTGGAGCCGCGCCGCAGTGCGGCCAGCAAGGACTTGATTGATGACGACAGCGACAGAGGAGACCACAGGAACTCGGGCGTAAGCATTGTTCTTCTTCTTGTTTATTGATCTCATGCATATCTCTTCCCAGGACTGAACAAGGCCAGTGGTCGCACGCCCGCCATGTGCTCCCGAGGCGGCGGCAAGTTATCTTTACTTCATTGCATGTACCATTCGCACGAACTGACTACTATCACATTCACAGCCTCTTCAGTTTCACTGCCGGATCTCTCTCCTCTGCTCTCACGTTCTGCGCGCTGCTTGCTCTTGGACTGCTCCGACTTCGACTCTCTGGCTGACTCTTTGTGCTGGTATGGCTTGCTCTTGGGCTCTCGCTCGCGGTGCCTTCGGATCGCTAGATATGCATTTCCTTTGTATTTCTCACCGTTCATGAATACAGATGTCTTCTATTGGTCATTTGATGTGGATCGAAGCCTGAGCAGCGCGCCGTCAAGGGCGCGATAAGCCGCACATCCGCAATCTATTGACAGCGACAGGTACTCGTCATACGCGACCATATCGGCCTCACCAGACGCTATATGCGACCGTCCGGTTCGTTTGATCGCTGACATGAATTTACACATCTCCGACGGCCTCATACAGGCCAACGCCCTTCTCGGGCCATCTCATACAGGTAAATATGATCCATATAGCAAATTTCGTCTCTATATAAAACCCCGTTGGTATCTCCTATACTGACACCCTACAAGAAATAGCATGCATTTAAATTCTAACTATGTATTGCTCTAGCTACGCATACATAACGAACCCCCGGTTTGCTGATGCACCATCAGCAATGATCACTGGAGGACGTGTACCACAAGTAGGACACAACATAGTCCCACCAAGTTCCTGGAGTTGAATGAATGCGAACCAAGCCCGAACAAATGTCTCCTCGGAGCAGAACTTCATATCCTCGGAATAGTTCTCGTAGCGGCGGCGAGTAGCAAGGCAAAATGCGGAAAAGGGTGTTTCAGATGCCGTGAAGGAGCCAGTGTACGAGTCAAGGAGCTCATGAGTGAACAGATATGCATTATTCCAGTTGAAGACCCCGCACGCTCCGAGATCAGGTCCAATAGAACGTCGGACATGCCTGCATGAAGGACATGGGATCACTTCGATGAGAACCTCTTGCCTTCTTGCAAGTCCGTAAAGGATGGCAGGGACAGAGCGAGCGGTTTGCCGCTCGAGCGCGGACAAAGTCGCTATGCTCCTGCCGCATGCACAGCGCGAGACGGAGTCGAGGAAGGAGCCTGACATGTGAAGGCCAAACACCTCTGGATTTGGTATCATCGCAGTAGCCTCGTGAGGAAGGGCACACCAACGAGGCGGTGGTATGTGGAGGGAGGATATGGAACCGTGTCTGTGATCATTATGTCCGCCAGCAGCGAGCAACAGCGAAGCCTCGGCATCGTCCTCCTTGTCCTGTACGGTTCCTGTGTCATCTGATCTGTCGACAAGTCCAGCAATGCGCGCGAAGTCAATGGCGTGCGGTTTGTGTTTGCATGAGTCAGTGTAGCGACATGACTGGCAATGCCATCGGCCCTCACGCTGGTATGTGACGATCACGCGCTTGCCGCTCTCGTACTTGCCAGTGGACGCGACACAGGAGAACACATGAATGTCACGGAAAGGTGTGGAATGCAGAAACACAGCAGGAGGTACAGGGGTGGGGGCGACACGAACGAGGACGAGGAGATCTACCAGATGAGCGACCAAAACGCGCACATGGAGACACGTAGCGCGAGCCTTCCAACCCGGACAGGTACATGATGTGCCTACAGTCTCAGGACCGGGAGGGAGGAGTGTGAGGTGATGATACACTCCAATCTACAAGGCATGTGGTAAGTCAAACACAATCACTAACTTGTCGGAGACATGCTTACCTGCAAGGACTCAGCCTTCTCATCCCAGCCCTGGAAGACGAACTGAGCGTCATCGAGGCGGAAGAGACCACCAATCTGGCTAAGCGCGTCCCAATACCCATCTGCAACAGGGTCTGCACTCGGGGCCAGGTTAGGTGACGGTAGAACGTTGACGCCCTCTGCTCCAGGTGGGCGTAGTCCGTTGTTCCAGGGCCCAAGGATGGGAAGCTGCAATCCAGCTGCAGCAAGCGGTGGCATGGAGAAGGGTGGAGGGATAGGTACAGAGGGGTGCGTGGTCATTACGGAAGGTTCCAAGAGCAGGTTGGAGGACGCGCCCGCAGGGATGGGAGGCGCGGCAGAAGCACGCATGACACGATGTGCTGGACGACTATGCGACGCTGATGGTCTGGCATCTTGAGGTGGCCGAAGATTGCTGCCAGAGCGCACCAACGGGATGCGCTGCACAGCGTCCGGTGCTTCATCGGTAGCCTCCCGGGGTGTTGTACGGAGACGACTGCCTGAATACCGGTCCAGGTAAGACATGGGAGAGAAAGGGGGCGTCGAGATCACGTACCGAATATGCGCTCCACTATATACTACGTCGACGCACCCTGGCCATGAGGCCGAAGGCGTAATCTGCCCATAACATCGTTGTTAACATCACACGCCAGAACAACACATGTTAGGTGAATACGTACGACGTGACACCTCACACTGAGTATACCTCATCTTGGCGCGCATACCCATGGCTTCATCTCCCCTTCCCCGCCGCAAGCCAGACGACGTGAAATGACGTCTGACCCTCAAACGCTCACGCCCGAGCTCTATCCGGAGCCCGTCCTACAAGGACCTTGTTCATAACCAGCCCGCGGAGAAGTGGGACGTTGACCTGTGGCGAAGAGGAAAGCGCGCCCGCAGAGATCCTGATGTGACGAAGCCCAGGGTCGCAAGAGCGCGAAGTCCCAGTATACTTCAGCCACTAGCTCGTCGACCTCGAGCAGCATGACGAGAGCGTCACTAGTAACACCAGAGTCAGCCTCTTCGGGAAGGAGGAAGCGGTCTTCGCTGGACTCACTGTGAGACCGCCAGGGGTCGTATGGGTTCCGAGAAGACGTCGCGTGTGATCGCACTAAGGAGCGGACGACGACAATTAGATATCGTGGCATTATCAGTAGAGAGTAAGACCGCAAAAAGGGAGGATATACTCACCAGGATGAACGCGATCTCCAACAACCATGGCTCCAATGGTTTACCTTGACGTGTGCGCATCACGTATGTCGTGGCGCAGCGACAGTCGGGCATGAAAGAGACTGTGACGGAATGGCGAAGTCTCGAATGACGTGGCGACGGCCGGTGCCACTGGACGTGGCCTTGACGAACAGCCTGAGAGAGAACAGACGAGATGGCGAGGACGGCGAAGATGGAGATGGGAATGGGTAAGACGGGAGGACGGCGAGGATGACGAGGACGGCGAGGATGACAAGGGCGGCAAGGATGACGAGGACGGCGAGGATGACAAGGATGGCGAGGACGACTGTCGCGCCCAGCAGCACGACACCCGGCGGGGCGTCGGCTCATTTCAGAGGTACTCAGGAAAGTGTGTTATATACATAGCAGATAAAGACATATCAGGCCATGGCAGGGGGAGGAGAGGACGATGGAGAGGGAAGCGAAGTCCGACGCCGGAGGACAAAGAATAGCCATAAGAGGTAATTTCCTGCAGGCCTGCAGAGGGTTCGGTTCCCGACATGTGCAGAAGGTTTATTCCCAGGCCATCAGTTCAGCGGTTATCCCACAAGGCGCGTGCAAACAGCAATAATCCCCTGACACCCTCACATCATGAGCGGCTCCTCGGGTCCACATTCCCGTCTTTCCTCTCTACTACGACTACGCCTCGCGCCACCAGAGTCACCATGATCTCTGTCTCTGATCCTGTCCCGCCAAATGCAATCTCAGCCATCCGATTCTTGACGTCCTTTCTTCACGGGCTCGAACCTCTTGAAATTCAACCAGATGGAACGGTTCGACCCGTTCAACCGTTCAAGGTGCCGCGGCCCAGCAAGACCATCACCCCTTACGCTCACTTGGCTACGATGCTCAACCTTGGCGACCCGAAAGCCATGGTGGTTGCTGTCACCGGTTGCCTTCATCCTGATCAAGAGCCAAAAGCCGTCATTGTAATCTCTTCGAACTCCGGTGACCAGTCCGAGTCCAAAGTCAACCTTTCTCGTGGTGAGAACTCCTTCCTACGCATCGATACTTCCTCTTCTTCCGAACATGAACCAGGTTTTGCTGTTCAAACGATTACCCCTAGCGAGCTGACGGTCGAAAGTGTCAGGGAAAACAGGTGAGTCTCGCCAACCGTTCCAAGTTGGACATGTACCAAGCTCTCTCGATCCACACAATCAGCACAGAGAAAACTCACATCATGCAACATGTTGCGGACGTCATGGCCGTTCTCCAACTTGCATCGGTTCCTATGCCATCGTCGGAAGATGGTGTTCCGCAGTACGCCCTCGCGGACGGTCACGTCTCAAACTGGATCCACGCGCGCTGCTACCGCAAGATCTACCATCGCATATTGAACAGCAAGCGGGAATGGCCCGATCAAGGGCTCGCGAAAGCGATGGAGTCATGGGTGCCGCAGGAAACCGAGCGTGGTAACTTCAAGGCGCGCGATATCGAGATCCCCCCAATCTATGCCCTTGCTTTCGATATGTGCGGCTTCCAATGTCAAAGGTTCGACTTTGACACGGCGCCCCAGTGGATCCGATGCATCGGTAAGATCCTCGAAATGCTTGAGCGTTGCTTCGTCGAAGGAAGGCGTCCCGGCCTGAATGTTCCGGCGTCGAAGCTGAACCACCTTGTGGCCGCATTGAACTTCATCCTCCACCTACAAGAGGTCAAGCTTGTCATCAGGAAGTCTTCGCTATCGAAACACGTCCATGACTGCGTTCACGGTTCGTGTTTTGGTTATTCGTACACCACGATTGCTGACACATAATGACAGCGTCCAGGCAAGCCAAATTATTCACGTTCACGATGTCGGATGTGCGACCAGCTGGGGATGAGGCGGCGGGGCAGGCGGGACACCAAACGGGGCAGCAGACGGTGCAGGCGGAACCAGCGGAGCATCAGGCGGGGCAAGTTGAACCGGCGGATCCGGTAGGGCAGATTGGGGTGGATGATGTGGAAGCAGATGCGGAGGAGGAGGAAAGAGAGGGTAAGTCATAATCGTGCGCTGCTTATTCCGGTCGCTAACTAGGCTTTGACTGGACAGAGGATATAGCTGAACCGAACGAAACTGAGGCTGATCATATCTACCGCTACCTCAACACTCTCACAGCCTGGCAGGTCGCTGCACATTCTCTAGTCAAGCATCTCCGGAAACTTGGCCGACCCCCCACTGCCTCCGTCGTCGAGCTCACAGATCACTCTTCGGCCGCTGTGAACGATATTCGCGCGAATTGTGCCGTGCTTGTCGACCACATTTCCGCCCGCGTTGCACGTCACACACTGTTGGCTGAAGAACGAACACCGGCGATTGCATGGATCGAAGCGCGTGCCAAAACCATCATCGCTACAACCAGACACATCCGTGTCCACGCGGAAGCGGGCTTGATGGTGCTCGCGAACGGAGTGCCATCTCTGTGGAACGACGGCTCGGTGCCGCAAGACGTGCGCCATATCTTGATGGTACCGTATTATCTCCTCCCAACAGCACGATGACTCGCTGAACCTACCTGAAGAACGACCCTCTCCCTATCGGAGTCAGCAAGAAGTGTTGCTTTATGTGCTATCAGTTGAGCTCTGCTCTTATGGGCCGCAACGGTACGTGACGCACTTTGTCAGGATGCATTTGTTTTTGATTTGCTGTTGCTGTAGCTGGGAAACACTTTGAGTTGCCTCGGACTCATGGTCGTATCTTCCCCTGGGATCCTCCGCCTTTTGGCGACATCGAGCCTGTCCTGGAAGAGCTCGCGAAGGCGCTTGTCGCTCAAGTGCTGCAGCATGCCCAAGAGCAAGGGCGACAGGTTGCAGATGCAAGCCGACAGTCCTCTCCTCAGTCAGATACGGATACGCTTCTAGATAACATTTTTCTCTAGTCGCATCCCTCGTTTATATGGGGCACAGTACCGTGTTGATTGATACGCTATGTAGGTCTGAACGGCGGACTCTGTATGGCAGTGATAAATCGACCATGTTCATTCGCGACCTCAATAATGGACTCTGGCTCTATGTAGACGTCGTTGGAGAAGAGAACCTTGTCGTACCAGCCACTCTCGAGGAATATCTGGAGGACCTGGTTCCGGATATGCGGAACCACTTCCAGGATTGCGCTTCCATGACCCCCCGATGGCGAAGTTCGACTCACTGCACGTTCATCACGAAACTGGGGGTCTCGTATATACGGGCATATCTCGCCCTGTAGTTCGCGAATTAGCCTGTATGGACCCAGCAATAGGGCTTAGGTTATAAGCGTGCTCCCAGGTAATGCAGACGCCCGAATTTATCTACCATTTACGTATTTACTTGCAATACGACCCCCTTCTTAAATGAACAAATGTAATATAGCATCCCAGAAGGACGCCCCCGGTAATTGACCATCGGATTCCGACTATAGCCTATAAGATAGTCGGTCAATGATATGAAACTGTACTTACGGTATATATAGAAAGAGAGCTGGCTCTCATGATTCATCACTGAACCACTTGTTCTCGGGCACGCGTCAGAATTGGATGGAATAAACATAGTGGCATTGATAATCGAACATTACAATTGTAGGATACAAGCAAACGTGACATGGGCACCGTCGCACCAAGCAACAGAGTCGTACACAGACCACAAGCGACAAGTGAGAAACGTACCGCAATAGTGTCCGAGTTAAAACAGCGGTATATCCTTCAAGGACCTGTGAAGACTATAGGTCAGCAAACGTCAGCTGGACAGGTGAGAGGAGCGTCTGGAGACGGTGGGCGTACTGCCTCCCGCCCCGATGTGCTGCGCGCTCTTGCTGCACCACGCAGTAGACGTGCGCGCGGTAGTCCTCCTGCAGGAACACCGCTGTCACGTCCTCTGCGTCCCGGGCAAAAGCGAGTGTTTGCACTTGCTGCTGCTGCTGATCTTGTTATTCGTCCTCGAGTATCACTCTTGTTGTCGCTGCTCGCCGCGTGAGGTGCTCGAGCAGCGCATGGAGGCAGAGGAATACGAGACGTACATCATAGGGATAATCGAGCTTGAGGAGAGCGTGCATGCTGCGCATAGCCGCCGACGGTGATGCAGCGTAAATGACAGGTGCACTGGGGCGCACAGCGTGGGCAGCAGACCAGAGGGTGGTGGTGAGGACAGCAGACATGGCGGTGACGAGACTCTGGAGACATACCAGGGAGTAAAAACGTTCGATAACCTGCGAGAACGACTGAACCAGTGAATGTCAGTGAGATTGGACCGCATATAGTCACTGTATGCATAGACTCACCTGCTTCGTAGCTGCTAACCTGGCACCCGAGGATGGCCCCGAGGTATCCAAGGCATCGTGTGCGGGCTTCCTCGATGCGGCGGTAGACGATGTCCCGGACGGCTGCTTGTTGTAGTTACAGAGAGGGGAGAGACGGTAGAGGTGGTTGGGTGGTGGTGGTAAAGAGATAAGACCGGGATGAGGAGAAGAAGTGCGGGACAGGCCCGTTTTGTAGGGGGCCTGCCAAAGTCGCGTGGGCGTCTGATGTGCGACTTGCCTGAAATGTGCCTTACGTCAGCCTGTTATCTTATCGGTGGTGTTCTCGACTGCGTTGAAGTTGGACGGTCACCCTCTCGACTTGTGCACGCAAGCAAATGTAGTTCGTGGTGTTCTTATAGAGGATTATATTGTCATGAAATCATCCAGGCAACCCGTGCGCTCATTGCAATCGGCTTCGAGTCGGACGGAATCATACAGGGGGCTGTCAGTAAGACGGTTCCCGATTGGGCAATGCAGACGCCCAGTACTCGGACTGGAGCCTGCCTCGCCCTGCACACGTCGTCTTGCCCGTATTCCCCTATCGTCAACTCCCCCGTTTGCTGATGTTCACGCTCTTCAGATGAGCGCGTCTGATGTACAGGATAGAATACTTGATCTTGCGGAATGTAGCTGAAGATGCTGTCATAGACTGATGTGACAAATGCAAATGGTGACATGAGTATGTCATGACGGTTAGAGCAAAGGAACACAAACAAATGTTATCGGAAGGAGTGGACAGATTAGACACAACACGGCGGAATACTGGCAAAACGTCTAGTTCGACTCATTACATGTAGTCCTCCTCGTCCCTGTCATCGAAGGGCCAGTTCGCCGCATTCTGAGCCCGTTCCTCGTCATCCTCGATCATCGACAATGCAACCTCCTTGAACTTCTTGTTGCGCGCCACAGCCTCCTCGTAGTACTCGGCAGGAACCCAGTCCTCCGACCCGACCGTGCCGATCATGTCCCGCGCCACCTTCAGTAAGTCCTCCGCCTCCTCCTGCAACGCAATCAGCTTCATCGTCTCGCGTGCGTCATCGGAGTCGAACGCGATAGGACACGGCACGCCTTCTCCTGCGAGCGTCTCCCAGTGCTCGGTTGCTTGTACCAGCGCAAGCTTCAGCTCGATCGTTTCGCCCTCCCACGGGTCACGGGAGTGGCGGAAGAGGCGGCGACGGAGCGTCCCCACGGCCTCCGCCAACACTACCCAGTGAAAGATGTTGTACTTCCTCGTGTGCTCGACGTAGTAGTAATGGCGAAAGCGGCGACGGTACAGTTCCAACTCTCTTTCTCGCTGGGTTTTGTCCATGTCGTCCAAATTCTCTGGCAACGAAGGCGGCATCTCGGCTTGCCAGCCAGTACCATCGTTGTTCTGCAGCCATTTGGGTATATCGGCATTCAGAGACAGAGGTAGGATAGAGGTGTACTGCCAGTCGATGATGCTGGCGATGACGTACGAGTTGGAGTCGGGCGACCGAGAAACAATGATATTGCTCGGCTGGAGGTCGGGATGGCGCATGCAGAAGTAGTCGAATCTCTTGTCTCTGGAAACCAGCGACGGTGCGATGCGGAGGTAACGGTCCAGGTTTTCGATGTGGTCTGACGGCTGCTGTTTCTGGTACCCATAAGCTTCCCTCCTGATGCGCTGGAAGGGCAACAGCGGTCGACCAAACCGCCGTAAGTACGCTTGTTCCTTTTCAGCTCCTCTTACGAGGGTTTCTTCGATCGTGGCATCTAGAGCGATCAGTTAGTTTCAGGAAAAATGACAGAAGGTAGGTAAGGGGCGTACACGGTCCTCGGTCTACGTCGAGCTCCGACCTCCGACCAAACCACAGAGACAGGTTTGTTTCTGAACCGATGCAGAAACGCTCGTCTTTGAGCGGGATGCCCGGCTTAGTAGGCCCGGAGGGGTACCCGGGTGCATTCGCCAGGTCTTCGGCAAAGTACAGACTTCCACCGGCGTTGAATACTAACGTCATTATACTCCACTCCAGTTGAACGAGCTGGCGTAGAATGGAGATGATGTTCCCTTCATCCAAGTCGGGCAACACGTCTGCCAAGCTAACGCCTTCTATGTGCTGCATGAGGATATACTCAGTTCCCGCTGCGTTGTCCGGCGTAGGGGAGTATCCGTAAACCTCCGGTGTGGGCACCCCAACGGAACGGAGAAAGGCCAGCGTAGCCGCTTCACTAGCAACAGCGAAGTACTTGGGAATGGTAGTCGGGTACGGGATGCGGGCCACCATGCGGAAGCCGTCGCGCATGGTAATGAGGAAGACACGGTTGAACCCGCCCTCGGCTAGTTTTCGCAGGCTCTCGATGTCATCAGGACTTCGGTTGACGGACTCCGCTGCAAGCCGACGTAGCGCATCGACGTTGAAATCACGCCTGCGCTCAGCGTGGCGAAGCTTGTCATTAACGCTGGACAACAAGTTAGGTGCATGTCCCGCAGAATAATATGCTTGAGACTTACAGCCACCGCCCTGACGTATATTCGAAGAGGTCGTTGTCGCTGCGAGGATGCGCCATGGCGGAAAACGTGCGACGTGGCAAGCAACGGGTTGCGGTGGCGATAAGGCTCGAGTCGGAGAATACATGAAATGAACGCGGTGAGGTGTGAGGACGGCGCAGAGGCTGCAAGATTGGTAAGTCAAAGACAGGCCTCGCTCTCCGAAGACAGGACATGATTGTGCGGGGGCCGGAAGAAAGATGCGCTGGCCAATCATAGAGACGCTGCACTGGCGACTGTCTATGGTCACGTGGCGCACTATCACGGCCCTCCGAGTCCTTGGAGCTACTCCGGCCTAGGTGCATGTCGAGAGACGGCATACTTTCGAGTTCTCGAGCCGCTCACCTGTGTGGGCTCCTGCGTTTCGACAGCGAAGGTGAGCCTGCGGGGGAGTGTTGTCGAACCCCAGCATGTCGCGGATGCCCTGGAAGTCCCGAAGCAGCATGCCTCGGAGCTCCTCGAAGATGAATCTGTTGAGGTCAGCCAGAAGCGAGGTGCTCGGAAGCTAACTGGACCGTTAGCTCCATGCTTAAAAGGTTGTGACCGGTGTGCAAGCATCGCCCACAGGTGAGGTCGATCTTTCGATGTTGAAGGATGGTAGGCGGGCCGGGGAGGGATCGTAGCATATGATTTTAGTTTTGGCTGCGAGTATAGTAGTTAGGACGAGTGTAGTGTACAGCAAGAGCCGAGTTCAGACGAGAGGATGCTAGGTCATTGCTGGTGGTGGTGATGGTAGTAGGGAGCGCGACGCGAGGGGCCTCACTCCGCGTAGTGGTTTCGTCATGCGAACGGGCATCGGCCAGTCAGGATGCACTGTCATGTGTATCCTCCGAGAGTCCCTAGAGCGCAGAGGTGACACAATTGGCCAACGACGAAATGCCATCGGCAGCGCATGCGAACGTTAGCTTTCACTTGCAGCATGCGAAGGCACGAGACGCACAGTGTTCTGCTTCTTCGCAGCAGGCTGATCTTTGCCCTGGCTCCGACCGTCTCCTTCCATCGTCGATTCCAAAGCTCTCTTGTCTTTCGCGATGGGCAAGTTGGCCTAGGGAGTCTAGGCAAGACGTGAGAGAGAGGCCTCAGCGTGGAGGAAAGAAGCTCACCACCGCTTGCACATCTGAATCGAAACGATTGTCGATCCGGCTCGACAGCCAACCAACCGGAACTTCGTGGACGCCGCGGTGCGCGGACTGGGACTGTTGCTGTGCCACCTGCAGCGGGTGGTTGGTTCTCGCTATGGCCCTGCCGTGTTCAGGTGTAACAACCACGACACTAGGGTGACGCGCCTCGTGTCCTCGGTCACGACGAACGCGCCAATGGAGGGATAGTCCTCAGGCAAAATATAGATGCGATTGTCGACAGGGCGGAACGCAGCCGTCGTGGTGGCTCCTCGGGTCCACAACGTCGGATTGAGCCGGAAGGCCAGGTCCGAGGCGAAAGGTCGTGTTGTCAAAGAGAGCGTGCACTCCAGCCCCTTTTCGGTCGCAATGAGAAGATTGAGGACGAGTGGGTTGAAGAGCATCGCGATGGCGACCTGGGTGAACGGACACTCGGTCTTAAACAGATTCCGCCCCGCCCGCTTGGCGTATTGGCGATAATGCATTGCCAGACAGAGTCGAAGAAATTGCGTGGGGATCTCATACCTCAAGGACGGTGTCATTGTGACGCAGGACGGGTTGACTCGGGGGGGGGGGGGGGGGGGGGGGGGGGGGGGGGGGGGGGGGGGGGGTAGCGAAGAAAAAATGTGAAAGCTCGACAGATGTTCCAACAGCGTCGCCGAACCAGGTCCCAAAGCAGACAAGAGATGGTTCGCATCGGCGAATAGTGTCCAGTCACCGAGACCCTCACTGAGCGGTCCGCGAAGCAGATGCGCATTGAGAGAGGTTCCGGTGGGCGACTTCATGCGTTGGTATACGCTCCAGAAGCAGGATCTCGTGCACGGGCCCAGAAGATCATACAGTTCGAGAGGAGTGAACCACTCTGGGCTCTGCGTCCATGGAGCCAGGTCCAATGATTGACGGAGTTGCCTGGGGAAAAGATCGAACGTGAGTATACGGTATGCAGGACGAATAGCTACGCACTGCAGTGAAGAGACTTGTTCTCGAGTCCAGGTAGTCATAATCCACGTCACACCACCTCGCCGCTCCCTCCATCTACAGCGATCTTCAAGTGCAGGGGATACGGCCTGAACCACGAAGCCTCCGGGATTGTACCGCATGGAGCTTAATTGGTCGGGCGGTTTGATGGAGTCGACCAAGACCAGCGTGTTTGGCGGCAGGGATACATGATAATTTTTGAAGAGTACTTCCCTGAAGCCGTGTTCGTCGGCAATCCAGCATTGGCTTTCAAGGAAGCAAAACACGATAGGGATACCACGCTGTAAGGCGAGTGCATAGGCGTACGGAATGAAGAAGGATTTGCCTTGTAGTCATCGTCGGTGGGGCAGGCTCCCGATGCCGGGTTGGCCAACAACGACCATGCCGTGAACGTCTGCTCGGGGCTGATGGAGTACTCGGGGTCGAGGTACCTGACATTGTCCTGCTGCTTGGTCATCGGGCACAAAGAAGCTTGTAGACATTGCGCATTTGACGGATTGGGTCGACCATACGGTGGAATGTGGGGACGTACTCCTGATAGGCTTGCCCGCTGTACGAGACGTGCGCGAACAGTCGCCGACAATGGCGGAGCTGGTCGACGGCGCTCACGAGGACGACGAGAGCAAGCCCGACGCCTACAGTATATAAGTCCCCTCGCATGCGCTGCACTCTCTCGCTCCCGCCGTCGCCGCCATCCGCAGCCAGCTCCGCGTCATGTCCACGTCCCAGCTCCCCAACGACTCCTCTCTCCCCGGCGAGAACTTCGAGGTTCGCCAGACGTCCTCCACCGACGACTACAAGCCCGATCCCTCCAAGTCTCTTCCCCTCAACTCCGCTCGCCAGGCTCTCCTCGACGACATCCTTGCCCTCTACTCCTGCCAGCCTACCCGTCGCCGTGTCGAACGCTACACCCCCGACTGTGTCTATGATGACCAGTTCGTCTACGCCAATGATCGCTACAAGATGGCTGGTCAGTGGTTTGCCCTCCCCAAGCTCTTCCACTCCAGCAAGAACGAGGGCTACCAGGTCGTCAAGAATGACCCCCTCCTTATTCAGTTCAAGAACGAGCAGGTCTGCCTTCTGTCTTGTCTCTTTTCTTCTCCTTCTCTCTTCCTCCTTCATCTATCGCACCCCGCAACCCGAGGTCCACGCAACGCCCTTCGTTCCCACCGCGGTAGATGTCCCTGCCATGGGCCTCGCCTCAGTCAACTTGGACCCAGATGAGTGTGCTCTCATACTCTCCCTATTTCATCGTGGCGCGCAATCCATGTCTCCTTTGTCCGCTCGCTTGTTTTCAACAGTCCCTTGTCCCCCGAGATGCGAGGCGAACGCGCATATACCCACGCGTACCTTCAGGTCTCCGCACCACCGCGTGAGGCGGCTGAATCACGTATCTGTCTCTATTGTGCTGTCGCTCCAGATGCTGTCTGCCTTTGGGAGGCAAAGATGCGAGATTCGATGTCGTAGTGCTACATCCTTCCGGTGATGTGGTACAGCGAAAGAGTTGAGCTCGGACTTCCTGTCTCTCAGGTTCCCATTTCGCTTGATTGCGATGCGCAGCTATACGCACGTCCTCGACAGTCTCGAACCGCTCTTTTCTCCGTTCATGAATTGCCCATGCGGCATGCGCATATAGGGACTTTTCCTGGGAGCGTCGACGAGGCCCCTTGAACGCATGCATCTCGACAAGCAGCCCTCCTTGAAGTTCTCAATATTAAACATGCATCACAACCCCTTTGCTTGCGACGCACTTCCTGGATCAACGATGTCGGACGCTACTCTCCTGCGAATGTCGTGCTTTCGCGTCGTTGTCGGATCGGTTTCCTTGGTGAACCATCTTCGTCCGTCCCTGACAATCATCCCTCCTACTTTGCCTCCTTCCCCCCAGACCTGGACGTTCCCCGGAAAGGTCAAGTCCACGACGATCAACGCCCTCGTCTCGCTCTCGCTCGACCCCGCAACCGCCGAGTCGGACTTCATCCAGGTCAAGTACCACAAGGACCAGGCGAACGGGAAGGACTACTCGCACACGGGCCCCGGGTTCGCGTTCAAGAAGTTCCAGGCGGACAAGGTCGCGGGCATGATGGACAGCCCGGACGTGCAGGCGTTCAAGGCCGACGCGCGTGAGGACAACAGGGAGGACGTGCGCACGTACGGGAGCGGCACGGATAAGACCCCGCAGAAGACCTTCTAGGCGGCGTGTGGAGGCTTGTACGAGCGTGAGTTGGATGTACGATAGAGCCGCGATGATTGTATCCCTTGGAGCATCGGAATTGTAAGATGGATGTGTTGTATTTCCTGGCATCGCGCTCCTCATGTATAAAGTGAAGTCGTTTATTCAGAACAACACAACATTGTACAAACAAGAGCGGATCTGGACACTAGAAGTACATACAAGGATGGCATGAGCAAACATAACCAGAGAGCAGGAAGCCAAAGCACAACACAACCAAGAAACATGAACACAGCCGGATATTGTACAGCGTCAACGAGACAAGTCCACTCATACAAACGATACGCATGCAAGTCATCGAACGAAGGCAACCTCTGGCCGCTCGACGAGCGGAGAGCGCATCAGCCCGCCGGGGCTGGTCGGGATCCCCGTGCTGAAGCTCGCGGACGTGCCGTCGCCGAGGGTAATGATGGGCGACGAGGGAAGCACTTGGAATCCTACCTGTGCATGAGGTACGCGGACCGAGGGAGACGCAATGGGAGCGAGTGGGAGAAAGAGAAGGATGAGAGAAAGCGGGTCGAGCGAAGTCAGATTCCGACGTTGGAGGCGAGCGCGAGCGAGTGGGAGAGGAAGAGGGCAGAGAGGATGAGGGCGGCGCCCATGGAGACCCACACGTTTGAATCGAGGTCGACGGTTTCGTTGAAGATCCATGTCGGGTTAAGGTGTCCGAGTTGGAATGCATGGCGAGAGCAGAGGACAAGAAGTCAGCGAGTGTTCGGGCGGGGGAGGAAAACGAACTCCAAGGTGGAGAAGCCAAGAAAGAGATGGCAGGGCGAGCGAGCTCATAACTCGGACTGCTACCAGCTGCACGTGCCACTGGCACCAAACCAGCAAAAATGCGGGAAGAAACACGACTCACCCCAATATACCGCATGAACTTGTTCAGATCATCCTCCCTCGTCCCATCCAACCCAGCCTCCACCCAGCTCTGCCCCGCGTCGCTCACATTGGTCATGTGGCTGATCGGCCGAGCCTTACCTCCACGAGCTCCGCCGCGCGTCGCTGCGAGAGGCACGTTGTCGTCGTCGTCGTCCGCGCCACCGTCCTTGGACACCAAGCCGTACTCGCGGACTAGAGCCTTGACCTCTTCCGGGCCGAGCGAGACGAGGGTCGACAGGTTCGGCGGAAAGAGGGGAGACGGCGTGGGTGGGACAAGCTGACTCGGAGCGACGCGTGTTCCCCCGGGCGTGGTGGTTGCGACTGCAGACCGCGGCGAATTCGTGGGACGCGCGGACGTGGTGTTGGTGTTCACAGAGAGCCGCGTGGAGTCGCGGCCTGCAGCGCCCACCTGTGCCCTGAGAGAAGCCGCGGACATCGTCGATGGGGCCGTGGCGGGAGGGGTAGGCAGAGAAGTAGCGCCAGAGGTAGAGGCGGGGATGTCCAGGGGGCGGAGAAGAGCCTGTAACGGCTCGTCGAGACCGGACGCGCGGATGAGGGCGTTGTGGCGCCGAGCTTCGCTGTAGTAGTGGTTGAATGCGCGAGGGAGTATCAGTCGCACTAGCCAACTAGAAGATAAAAGAGGCACAAATACGTACGAATTATGAAGCCTTTGCTTCGCTTGTAGGACCTGCAGCTTGCGCTCGCGAATCTCATCGCCGAGCGAGGCAGGAATCTTTTCGGACAACTATACAACACGTCTGTTAGAACGAATATAAGCATCCTCGCGATCCACACACCTGCTTCTTGACACGTTCGGATACTTCGCGCTTGACGACATCCGCGACGATCTTGTCTGCCAGGGGACGGAGCGTCTCCCGGATGTGCGCCTTGAGCTGCTCCTGCAGCCTCTCCTTTTCCTCCTGCATGCGGGTCTCTTGGGCTTGCATTCGATGTGCAACCTCTGCCTTGACCGCTTGCACCTAGTACACGCATTCGAATGAGTGAAAGCGAAGCTGCAATACACGGTTAGACGTACCTGGAAGTGCGCGTCGACAGCAGGACCGAGGGCGGCAACGTGGTCTGCCGTGCCTTGGAGATTATCGAACGTCTGCGCCATGAGACCGATGGTGCTGCGCATGCCGTTCAGCAGCTCGGAGATGGCTGCAGCGGCTTGATTTCGATCCCCTGTCAAGGGCGCAGTGGCAGTCGTCGAAGCGGCTCCCGTTGCGCCCACTGCGGAGGCAGCTGCAGCGTTCTGAGTGTCGCTCGCAGGCTTCTTCTCGCCGCTGGCTTCATCAGAGCCCGTTCCGGTTCCAGGTGGAGGTAGTTGCCCACTCGAAATCCGACTACGAGTCGGACTGAGCGGCGGAGACGGCAGCGGAGTGCCTAGGGCGCCATTGCCGGACTTGTTTGGTGTAAGAGCCGGATGTCGCTGCACCGACCGCGACGGATTGAACCACGCACCTGTTGATTCTTCTTCGCATCCTTCTCCTTCTCCTTGTTGTTTCGATCGTCTTGCTTGCTATTGCCAGTTCGGGCGTTGTTCCCGCCGCCGCCTCCGCCTGGGGTGGCTCTGCCCCCGGAAGAGTTGTTCCGGTTGGACTTGGGTGGCATTGAAGTAAACGAGCTGATGATGGAGTTGAAATTGAAGGGACTCGAGTCGCCCATGAACTGTGATGCCGATGGGATGATGGACGAGTACACGATCGCGTTATAAGACCCCAGAGCCTGCGAACGTAATCGCAACCTGCTGCACTATCGATAGGCCCAGATCCTCAAGCTCCGTTCTCGTTCAGGAAGCCAGCGGCAACACGAAGCCATGCATTGAAGCACGAGCTGGACGCTGCGGTAGGATGCCGAGTATGAGGGCCGTGACCCGGCAACGTGTTCGCGGCGAGGTTGAAGGAAGGACTAGGGTGGTTGCCTTATCGAGACTCTCACCGTCCATGTCGCTAGGTCCGCTGAGAACAAGCTTCAAACACAAAGAGAGTTCGTGCAGTGTGTTGCGAGAGCGTCGGAGCGTAAGCCGTCGAGCAAGGAAGGGTGACGGACCGAGAAAACGTGTTGTAGCCAGGATGCTGAGCGGGGGAAATGCGAAGCCTATTGGAGGTCTTCAAGTCTGGCTGCCCGAGTACGTAAAGCAACAGGAAAAAGGGTATCGTTTAGAGCATCCGGTTTCTTGTACCGCGGTATGAGAAGGTTGCCTGCGGCCTGGGTCTCGATTATCTTACCGTCGCGCTTCGATGGAGGAGAGACTGAGCCGAGGCCCGATGACTTACCGCAGTCGCTCGTACCGATGCATTCGCAGTCCCTGAGCGCGTGAGCATGCATCGGATGCGTCATTCCACTCTCTGCTTGCTGAGTGCTTCGGTCGTAGTGTCGTGATGGTCAGGAACAAACCGAGTTAGCGCCCAGACGCGCGCAGAAGCACCCGGGTAACTCGAAGGGCTCTCCGCAAGAGACAGAATAGAAACAAATGTATGAGCGTGTTTGAAGCTGCCAACGCCTGTGTATGGCACCATGGCAAAAGAAAACAAGAATATATCCGAAGACAAAGAACTGAGCTAATTGGCATGTAGAACGAAAGAATCAGCGAAGCCGCATAGGTTCTACGGACCCAATGCTAGAAAACTATCATACATCGCGTGGCCCTCAGTGAGTCGGTAACTGAGCCTAGGACCAAATACTTGGCGTGAAGATACCAAGAATTGATTGATGTTTCGAAGAATTCGTCATGAGCAAACTTGCCCATCCGCTATCCCACTCCACGCCCCGGCCCCCAAACCGGGGTAGTGCTGCGTATAGCTATAATCCTTCTCGTCCGGGTTCGAGACCACCAACGTAGGTCTCCGACGACGGCGCCGGCACATAATCGGGAGCGAGGGACCATCCCTACGTTTCTGACCAACCGCCTCAGCTGATGTACAGGAAAGGTTGCCTCCAGGAGTCTGAGAGGCCTCGTGTTCGCGCGCGGAGATGAGGTTCAGTACGATGTCGAGTTGCTCGCGCTGGTCAGAGTTCGAGACAACGAGAGGTTGTCGGCGGCGTCGACGAGCCTGTGGACTGTTGTCGACGACCGTGTTTGCGTCAGGCAGGCGACCAACTGGGCTGCTGGGGCACTCATCGGAAAGTGTGCTCCAACATCCAATCTCGGTGCAAGCATTCGCACTCCATAATACTATGGAGTCCGAGGAGTCCTCGTGCACGGCGGATGCAACTGCGGGGTCCCCATGCTGGAGCCTCTGGGAGACGAACGGAAGACCTATATTTCAGTATCCCGATACGGATGCATGCGGCTACACATACCTTCTCCTCAACAGACGACGCCACCTCTGGCACTATATCCTCTCGCCGATACTGCCAGGAAGACCCGGGATTGGTCAACTCTTCCGCCGAGCACGCGCTCAGGGTCTTTGGACACCCCTCCGTATCACGCCATAACGGCGACAATGGCGGGAGTAACTCGACCTCAGGTATCTGGTGAGGACGCGTCTTAGGTGACGGTGTACCGAACGAGAGGTCTCGGCGGGAGGAAGGGCTAGTTGGGGAGTCTAACCCTCGCACGAACGCGGCGACCTCTTCAAGCGCGTCCCAGGGGTCCTCCGAAACGGGCCTGACCGATCGCGGCAGCACAGGATCGGCAGACTCGTCGCCATCGTCCTCCGGCTCTCGAGAGTGCCTGTTTACGATCACGGGAGACGATTCCCTCGAGCGAGAACCCTGGAAGGAAGTAGGTGAGGAAGGAGCGTTTGCCTTGCTCAGGCAAGGAAGGTACACGGTGCTGAAGATGTTGGGCAGGGAACGTGCGCGCGAACAGGTTTGCGGTGGCACAGCTACGCCCTCGTCCTGGGCGTTTTGCGTCCTCCCGGCCTCGACGTCGCTCTTAGAGCGTCCTCGAGCAAACAACGCCGGCGCCGGCTCTCGGCAATGCTCCGAGTCTTCTCCTGTGGCACACGCCGCAGGCTGTGGTACCGTTTGCGCTACGGAAATGCGCGGCTGGCTGCGGAGGAAGGGAAAGATTGACCGATTGGAGCTCCTCCGCCCGTGATGCGTGTTTGTATTTGACACGACTGCAGTGGTCGTGCAAAACAGAGAAGGAGGCGGCCCGACTGGGATCGTGCTTCCGGAGGCTCTTGGGCGAAATGGCAATGGTAGGACGGCGGCGAAGAGCATTGTGTCCGTGTATGGAGGACAATTGAGGCCCGGGAGCTGCAGGATATATACAACAGCATAGCTCTATCCCGGTCCCTAGGACGCACGTACCAACTTGGTTTGAGAGGCGCTTGAGCGGGATCGTTCTGGGCCAGTTGATACTAATGGTCACTCAACTTGTACTGACCATGCTCGTATTGCTATTACAGAGGATACCGAGCCGAAAGAAGGCGATTAGGTTTGCAAAAAGCGTTTCTGAAGGACGACCCGGATACTTACTGGCGCATCAACCTGATGGGGTGTAGCATTCATTTCAGCGACCTAGAAATAGCAGCGAATCCAGTGAGCTATGCAATGCTCAGCTGATAGATGCACCAAACATACGACACTAGTACTTGTCCTGGGACAGTTCGCAGGCGTGCCGCAGCATGACCGGCGTTGCCTACAGTGTTTGGTATCGAGCTAAAAGCTGCTACTGTTAACTGATCTCACCTCACGTCCACACATTTGAAGCAGCTCGTGCATGAATACGTCTCGAGTCATTGGGACGGATACTGGTATATATCCAGCGGTTTCGCCTGCCGGTTCCTCAGGGCCCGAATCTGGAGTATCCGCGAGCCCGTCTAGGCACCCATGAAAGTTTCAGTTACGATCCTAGACAGATGGCAAGTACCCCGGCGTACCGCTATGACCAAGTGCTTCTGGAAGCGCCACCGTGTCCTAGGATACAATGTCGTCGGCACTATCTGACCACAGCTATAACATCGGAGCCTCAGGCGACCACTGGTCTCACTGGAGTCCAAAGGACGATCGGCGAAGACTGTTCTACATATTGCGCTGGTGGGCAGGACTCGTAACTGTGCCGTATATGTAGCCCTCTTGCCCCAAGTGTTGCATCGTGTGCATCTCATTGATTCAGGCACCCGAGGATAGACCTCATCGATCTCATCGGCGCCCATTCAGATTCAGGACGTGGTGCTTCGCTGGAGGTATATCGGACCGGGGCGTTTGAACGTGGCGAGGGGGTACTTCTGTAGGCATCGACGCAAGCTCCGGACCCGGGGGTGCATTCGTCCTGCGCAGTGACGTTAGCATATCGATGAGCACCTCGATCTATGAGAACGAGATGGTCCGCCTACGCTTACACTAGGTTGCTTCAGTGGGATGCCACGATACTGCGCCACTGGAGATATCATCGTGGGGCCTGCCAGGTCTTAGTAGGGAGAGAAACCAATGTCAAGGCTTCGGGAAGCTCCACTAGTTCAATGGAAGCCTAGTATGTTGAAACCCTCGAGGAAGCATGACCCCGGCACGCGGCGAACCTGTTCCTGTGTCTGGCTGGCATTCAACCGATACCAGTTTCCCTGTCAAACTTCCTCGTCGAAGTTCCTCGCCGGACAGATAGCGATGCTCACCATACCAGGATCACGGAGTCTGAAGGGTACACCCGCGCCCGGATTGTGACAGGCATGTGGTGACCAGTCAGAATCGTACTCGGATTCGGCGCGCTCCGATGACGGGGCGCGGAGGCAATACGAGACTTCGCACTTCGCTGCCGATTCATAGGCTCCTGCCGACTATTGGCAGTGTTTCCGGAGCGGCGTCGTAGGAAGTATAAGATTTGCGGTGCAGATCGGGAGCTAGTTTCCAGCTATATGAGCATAGGAATATGTCAGCGAAGCCACGAGTGTGGGGGAGAAACTGCGGAACTTAGCGTAGACCGGGGGCACAGCCTCGTATCGAAGGATGCAAATCATCCTAGACGCTTAAGAAAGTTGAACGGCGGCATAGGGTGCAGACGGAGACAACGATGTATAAGGTAAGTAGTCGCACTACAGCTCAGGCTGATGTTGTCACAAGAAGCGGATGATGAGCGCAGAGGTCCTAGAAGATGATCGTACACAATGTTACATGGCAAGAGAAGGGATAAGGTAGGGAAGTCAACGATGCGGAGCAACAGATAGAAGGGGTATAGGGTAGCTCAACAGGTGAGTAGGTTAATCTACAGTAGCGTTCAGAGTCACTCGGCCTTTTTGCCGAACAGGCTCTTGGCCCAGTCTGAGATGGAACTCGAACTCGCGCTCGATGGTCTCGATGTGGCGGGAGAAGGAGATCGTGACCTCGCCGCGTTCTTCTCCGCAATGCGCTGCATCTCGGGAAGCGGGATGAACTTCTTATGGGGTGAAGGCCCTCGTGAAGGTGCGAGGAAGTCGCTCGACCCGGTCTTCTCCTTCACGTCTTCGTAGTTTGGGAGCCCGTCCGCGTCCGCTGGGTCTACGGAATCGACGACGATCTCCGGATTCTTGATGATCACCTCAAGAACCTCGTAACGCGCCAGTGTGGGGACGACGGATGCCCATGCCATGGGACCGATACGGATGAGCGTGCGCTGACGTTGGACGCAGCCATTCACGCAGATGGAGATGTGTTCCGGCTCGATGGAGGCGAGCTCGGGGAAGACGCTCTGCGCGAACTCAATCCCTTGCTGTAATGCACAATGTAAGGAGGCGTGATCCTAAGAGATAGAGCCAGCAGGAGAATACCTCGTAGGATTTGGCCGGGGTGACGTAGACCATATGTCCGTTGTAGCGGTAGGTGAGGAGGTCGGGGTTAGGCATGGTGATGCAAGTAGTAAGGCGGTGGAGGCGAGGTACGGATATCTGGACAGAAGCATGCGAGGGTCTATATACCGTCTCAAAGAGAGAGCCTCATGTAGACCGCCGGTGCCAGCGGCGGCGTTGGAGGCACTGGTTCGCGGTCAACTTCGCCTGCGCCGCCTCACGCCACAGCCTCCGGGCGTCTAGGGTCAAGACAACGCGATTCGGATCTCTGTCCTCAACTTCGACCATCCTCATACTTCCTCTTGCTATGCATCCATCCTTCGAAGCATAGAACAGACACAGCAACTCATTGCAATAGCTGTCTGCCTCCTGCCGGCATGATCGTACCTCATCCTGTCCTCCTCCTTCCTCAGCGTCCCGTCCACTTCTTGTTCCACACTCACATTCTTTCCTGTGCCACGACGCATATTCCTATGATACTTCTGGGACTTACTCGACATATATTTTCGACTTCCGACTATAGCTCGGCAACCAGTCACAGGCCAGGCTGTTCTCTAATCAAGACCGGGCCGTCCTCTTCTGAGGTGACTGTAGATCGAAGACAACGTATACCCAAGTTTTAAGCGCAAGCAGGAGGCTCGCCGCATGTTCCTTTCTCGACAGGTAAGCAAGTACGTGCACCAGCGCCACGTGTATCTCATACGCTGACGACTCACGACGATCCAGGCTCTTCTTCGGCCAACTGAGCATGCCGGAATGTCTTGCTGCCATGCCATACATGGTAGTATGCAATGTGACCGTCCTTCTCATGGTGCGCCCATGTGTTCGCACGTCGGAGTGAACCAATGTCCGCCACCTCTCATGTGCCACCGGTTCATACCGCTCTCACTTGGTCGCAGTCGCCGCCACAGGTGGAAGCACGCCCCGACATCGGATGGATCTTCTTTTCATGTGTTCCATGTGTCCAGTGTGAATATATTGGATTGACTCTGTCGGCCGACGAATGTCGGATACTGATGAAGGCCATACAGGTCGAACTGAGGCAAGCGTCTCGAACCGTTGAGAAACGTCGCTTACTCCGGAACGACATTTGTATCCGATTTCTAGCTATCCGATCTTACTCGAACGCAAGAGGGGTTCACCACATCCAATGCTTGGGCATCACGAAATTGTACAACTCGTCGCCCGATAGTGAGTTCATCCGGGTTCCGTAGATGACCCGAGACTTAGACTGATGATGCTTAACCAGCGACAGTCAATACTAGAGGTCTCCGTCTCCCACACCACCTCCATACCGAAAAGGCGATGATTGTCACGGCGGCTACTCATGTGTAAATCTTTCCCAGAGGCCGCGATATCTTACCTCAGTTCAGTTGAGAGAGCGACGACGGATCGCGGTCCTCATGTCTCCGAGTCTGTGTTCTCAAAGTGAGGCACGAATGATCGTTGGTATTGGGGAAGCACCATTGGGACCAATAGTCACGCAGACTCCGTCGCCGTCCCGCGTTGCTCTGCGACCCACTCGTGCTCCACCAGCTTCAGCTTACCCGGCAGTTCGCTGTCTTACGTCCACCTCTTCTTGTATTGGACGTCTTGCCGCAATCGTATCCACAACGACTCGGTTCATCGTTCATAATCGTCACAACTCGTGCTATGTGAAGAAGAGCTACATACACCGCAAGTAATCGATGACGACTGGTATCCCAACTATCAACGCACGACGATGGCACTCAGACCGGACAAACTCGCCACCTTTTCCTTCTCTGTGCTCGCCCGCAGCTGCGCCCCGGAACCGAAGTCCACCTCCAGGCCGACGGTATACCGCATGGTCGCATGCTTGTCAAGCCAGACGTCCTCGTCCCGTGTCAACCATCGTGTGAGAGTGACCTTCACCATTCGCTCCACCGTCCGATACTCGTACGTGCCCTCCTTCCAGCTCGCAACATCGTACCCCTGCGACCGAACCTCGCTGTTCGTGGTCTTCGCAAAGCAGGAGAGAAGAGATCGCACGAGATCGTGCCCAATGTGCGCATCGGACTTGCCATCCACCCGGGCATCAGGCTGCACGATCGCTACTGTTGACCACACCTTGCTCGTCTCGGCCACGCGATCGCGACTCGGGTCCGAACATGTCTCCTCCAGAGAGGTGACCCCAAATATGAGCGCGAACGCATCCCCCGCTTCGTTCGCATTCGTTGAGGGACGGCGGAAGAGAATGGCAGCAACGTTGGCGGACTGGCTAGACTGGCCATCCTTGGAGTTCGGAGTGTCGAGCGACGCAGGGTTATACAGCGTCAGTGTCAGGCCGAGCTTGTCGTCCTGCCGCCAGAACATGCGTGGCGTCCACCCCACCAACTTCGCACCCGACACGCCCCAACCGACAACGTTGAACTTGATCTTCTCAAGCGCTCGCAAGAGCCAGCCGTGTATGAAGAACGCGAATCTTTTCGGCTGCGCTTCGACACGCCCGTCCACCGGCCTGTGCAGGATGAGCTCGCCACCCGCGAGACCCTGCTCACGACTGCGCTGCGGGTTCGCATTGTGGCTCTGAAGGTACATACGAGTGAGGGTGACGTTCTGCAGGATCCGGACGCCCGCGGCGCTGCTCTGAGGGTGCAGGAGAAACATTCGCATGATGGGGTGCCAGCCAAACTGCTTCATCGGCCATGTCGCCTGCGTGTACATGCCGACGTAGAACCGGTTCGAGCTGTTGCGCATGCGGCCGACGAGGAGAGAGACGACGTGCCCTGACGCAGCGTCTTTGCATGCGAGGAGTGCGAGGCCGATGGAGCTGTTGGGAATTAGGTAGAGCGGGAGGTGGATCTGGATGCCGTAGTTAGTGGGCGTGTACTCTGGGACATCGCTGGAGATCCCGGAGTGCGTGTACTTGGTGAGTTGTTCGACGGGGAAGGGTTCGATGTTTGCGCTGTCGGCGAAGCGGTCCGGGGAGGATGCGAGGAGACAGCGGTAGTCTGTAGCCCAGCCGGGTTGGTCGGTCAAGACGGTCGCATTGTCGAGGAAGACCTGGTACTCGTAAGGGTTTCCCCAGGCGAAGATGCTCTGGTCGGGAGACTGATGGATGATCTCCTGCTGCAGGCGAATGAAGGCGCGGTCCCCTTCGCCGTAGATGGCGGGCATGTTAACCCCGAAGATGCCCATGAGCGAGTATGCGCGATCTTCGAGCTTCGTCGTCTGCCTCGCGGACGCCCACGACATACGCCGGGCGATGCTCACGTCATCGAGAAGCCGCTCGTGCATGAGCACTGCGGAGTCAATGTTCGTGATCTCCTCTATCGCCGCGGCGAGAGATGCCTTGGAGCCGAGCGGTCTCCAGTTCTTGGAGTATAGGAGGACGACCTTGGGCGCGATGAGCTCTTGGAGCGTCCATCCGCGCTTGAACCACCGGCTCCCTCGGAACGACGAGTCCTCGGCTGTAGGGTTCGCCCTACCTGGGTCTTCGACGTCGAGGAGATACGCATAGCAGACGCGTGCCTCGCTGTACCAGGCGTACATCGAGTTGATAGCTTGAGAGAGCTCCGCGCTGCTCGACTTGTCAATGCAGCAGGTATCGTCCCAGGCCCAGTCGAGGTCGTTCTGGCGTGCAAAGGCGCAGAACTGTTCAACCTTGATCCACCCGGCGCGCTTTCGCGCCTGCTTCAGGTCTTGCATGTCTGCGAACGTCACTTCATCCTCGGGCTTGCCCCAGACATGGGAGAGGATAGCGTACGGAGGCAGGTCGGATTCGTCGTTGAACTCTTTTACCACGAAGGTCTGCGTGTTCAGCAGGCGCATCTCGGAGACTACTAGTAGTAGATAGTTGTCAATGATGCACCGCTCCTCGGTTGGCTGGACATGGGACGTACGCTGGAAAATTGTAGTACAGCTTGGAAGAAAGTGGCTCTTGAGCTGTGACAGGCTGCAACGCAACGATCAATCTGGGCGCAGTTGCTGACATATTCATGGGCTTACCGCCAGATTGTCGCTTTAGACGAGCGGCATGCAATTTGGGGACGGTATATACCCCAGCTGTGGATTGGAGGAGACGCGTGTCGATTAACACAATCAAGCAGCCCTAGTAGTAGCACAAGCAAGTATCGTGAGACAAGTTGAAGGACGCGCTGCCGAGTACGCTCAAAGTCCGCTGTCCGAAGTACAAAGTATATCAATGGCAGATTACATGTCGGAGGGTTGACACGCGGCCGAGAATCATTCAAGTCGACAGCGTGTAGGCGCAAGAATTAGGTTGGAGCATATGAAGGAGGGTTAAACTATCAGCTACAAGACAGGGCACTTAGTAGTAGTAGTAGTAGTACTTACATAAGCGAGGCGGTAAGTAACGAGATCCGAAACAGGCAGGGGCCCATCTCTTCAATAACCTTTGCTTGTTGATAACCTTCTTCTTGCCTCCTGCCGCCGTCGATGTATCGTTGGCATGGGCGTTCATGGCCTTACCACCTATCTCCGCGAAAACAAGCATATCCTCTCTCGTACTGTCCAAATCGTCCAGTCACAACACCTGCATGACCTCCTCAGAACCCCCGTAGTTGTCGATGCATGGTCGTGAGTATAGGACCATGTACTGATCGTCTAAGACTCTCAGCTAATCACATACTATATGATACCGCAGATTCATATACGAGATCATCTATCGTGCAGACCTCCCTTGGGTCTATGGCGGCGAATACAATCAGTTCGCCAGGCTGGTCGAGCACGTCGTCCGGGCGTGGATGGACGTCGGCTTGGAGCTGCACTTTGTCTTTGATGGTACGTCCTTGTTCTTCCACCTTCTCCTATCTCGTTCTCTCGTGCTGGTCGAAATTATGAGCGCGGTTACAAGCATGGATAGGACAGCGGCCCAATACCGCAGCACGGAGACTAACCAGTACACCTCCCAGGCCCATACCCCACCCTCAAGTTCCCAACTCTCGTCTCGCGCATAACCCAGACCCACATCCAATCTTCACTCCTCTTCTTCCGCACCTCTGCCACCGCCCGCACCATGCCCCGCTTCCTCCACGAGACCGCGATGCTGCCTCCGCTCGCGTACAGCGTCTGCGTCAACACCCTCCTGCGCCTCGCCCATGCAGCAGACGACACTAGCAGCGCACTGCATGTGCACTTTGCCGACGAAGAGGGAGACCCGTACGCCGTTGCGCTCGCGGGCCGGCTGAACGCGTACGTTGCGGGCAAGGACTCAGACTTTGTCGTCCTCAATTCGGAGGGGTATCGCGGGTACGTCCCTCTCGACGAGATGGCCTGGACGCTTACGTCCGCAGCGCCGTGGGACGGCGAGGGGAGCGTGTACTCGGTATCCGTGGCAGGGGAGTCCGAGGCCGGCGACGGAGGCGTGGACAATGACGGGTTTCAGACCGTTCGCAAGGGCAAGTCCAAGAAGAAACGCACCGCTGCGAAGCAGGACATGCGCCCGGGACGGGGCATCCTCCCGCCTAGTGCTCTCCCCACATCCGAACCCCTAAATGACGGGCAGCTTGGGCTCTCGTTCACCGTATACGAGCCCCCGACGCTCGCTGCTCAGCTCGGCATCCCGGTTTATCTCCTTCCGCTGCTTGGTGCGTTCCTGGGGAACGACTATACAGGAGCCTCGGGCTCGGACGATACAGGCCCGCCACCAGTGACAACGGCGGAGATCCGTGCCAAGGGCCGTCAGGCGAACCTCCAGCGACTGTTCTTCGATCGCGGGCTCACACACGGGCAGCGCATTACGCGTGTCGCGGACACGCTCAGTGGGATCCTCGCTGCAGCCTTCGGGGGCGCAGCGAGTTCGGGCGCGAATGGCAAGAAGAGGGGAAGGAAGCAGCAGATCGGCAGTGTGATGGAGCTCATCGACGCAGCAGTAGTGGATCTACTGGTGCGTCCGCTTGACACGTTCGCAGCAGGCGAGCGGGAGGCGGTCGTGGAACGGATCGCGGAGGCGACGCTGCAGTATGCGATCCCTAAGGCGGAGGATGATGGTGCGGGTGCGGGTGGTGTAGAGGGTTACGATGTCGAGGAGCCAAATGCGGCACTGAAATGGACTTCGGATGCTTGCCCGCTGCATGCGTTCGAGGCATGTCCGTTGATCAGCATGCTCTCGGGCCTCATTCGCACTCGCGACGCTGCGCTCGAGGACGACGAACTGATGGCGCGTGCAGAAGACCCACTCGAGCAGGTCAGGGAACGGTACGTCGCTGCGTACCGACAAGGCGTGCTCGACCCGCACATCCTTGACACGGCTCATACGGCAACGATGTGGCCACGAATGTTCCTCGAGGACCCGGACAAGGAGACTGTGCAGCGGACCGTGGGGCGGGCAATCCGGATGTGGACGTACGCGGTTCTGGATGCAGGGATCGGTTTGCCTCACGCGCCTGAGCCCGAGCGAGAAGGTGGAGAGGAGACAGACGACGGCGATGATGAGCTGGTCGATGTCGTGGAGGAAGACTCTGAGAGTGATGAGGACAGAGGGGCGGACCCGCTCGCACGCCTGCGCGGCGCGTTGAAAGAACTCGACGGGAACGAGGAGGATGGCGCACCGCCTGCGGGACCTTCAACGTCGGTGATACCGCAAGACTCTCGCACAAAGGTCGTCACGGAGTACGTCAGGCGCGGCACGCGCCTTGCCACGGAGGAGATAACCGTTTTTCCCCTCGCGGAGTTGCTCAAGGGTCTGCCGGTGGACGTTCCCTTCAATCTGGCGGTGCCGCCCCAACTGTGGTCTGAAGAGACTCGAAGGGCATTGCTACTCCGTGCGCTCGCGTCGGCCAGTCCTGCGGTGTTGAGCCTGGCGGACGATGACGTGGTAGGGGTGCTGGCGGTGCGATGGGTTGTACGGACTATGCATCTCCGTGCTCAAGAAAATCCCGGGGTCAAGGAACGAATTCTCGAGCGTTGGACGCAGGCAGAAGCCAAGGCCGTCCTCGCCTCGTTCTCTCTGGGCCAGCAAGACACAATTGCCTTGCAGCATCCTCGCGAGGCGGACGATTCCGAGGGACCTGCACTTCCCCTTGAACGACACATTCAGCTCGTCACGCAGGTTTCCACGGCCGTAGACGCGATCGAGCAGCTCGTTCAGGTCCTCCTCCTTTCCTCTACATCGACTATCACCAGTCCTGCGCGACGGTTCTCTGGCGTGCGGTGTCATGCCCTGCTTAGTGGGAAGGTGCCGCTTCCGACTGGAGTGCCGGATGAGAAGGTATGGACCGCGTGTCTGGAGGGGCTGGAGGACGCGTATGCGGTACTCCCGCAGAAAAAGAAAGACAAGAAGGCGAGAGCGAAGGCCACCCCGCCTGTCGCGAAGACGGCAAGTCGGGGAGGGGCGAAGGGCGGGTCTCTTTTTGGGTTGTTGGCGGACGTCGAGGCCTGAAGAGGTTGTATGTTATGAACACTATGTATCGAAGACCAGCTGTGTTGTATAGTAACGGTGTATGCATCCTTGCTCTGTATCCGTCCGTTCCCTGCCATCTGGGCGAGTCACTCGCACACGTTCATGCAGCCTTGAGCCCAGGCGCTCGCAGAGAGGAGCACTTGACCTCGGACCTCGACCTTCGCGCAGAGTGCCTCCGGCCTCTCTTGTCCACCTGCTCAGCTTTTACACGCTGCCGTCTTCTTGAGGGCCTTGTAGACTACGCTTTATCTTTGCTCTCTGGCGAGGCCTGGCGAACACGAACAATTCTACCCCGGACTTGCACAGGGTCTGTCCCTCAGACTCGTATTACTTCAGTAGATATCAGTGCTCGACATGTCAAAAGCTCTGTCTTTGCTTTCTCCAGCTGTCGCGGCATGCAGAGCATCCTCGTCTCGCTTCGTGACTCCGCGACTGCTACACACACTTCACGCAAAGCCAATCCCGAGACCGCAAGGAAGTAGTGAAGCAGGGAGGATAGTCGTTGGAGTACAAAGGCATAGGTCATATGCAACGTACGTTCTTCATCTGCTGCCTTGAGCGAGACTCGACGCGAGCGCGTCTCCCGCCGTCGCGTCCAGTCTGTCTCTGCTCCAGTGGAACGGTTACTGAATATCTCATAAGCTAGACGCGTCACGCATGGCATCTCTCCAAAATCTGTCCTTATCGTCAACAAGCTCCGCACGAAGCCTGTCGTGGAGGCGATAGAGGCCCTTCTGAAGTACGTGTTCACCGCCCAGTCTGTTCACACTCCCCCTCTGAACGAAATACGTACAGATATATCAATGAGAAATATCCCGAGGTACAGGTCTACCATGAAGACCGTCCAGATATTCCGCCAAACGCGAAGGTGTGGCGACCAGGTGCGTACGGACGCAGCATGTGTTGTTCGGGCACCCACACTGACTCTACCTGCCAGGACCCAACGCAGAACCGATAGACCTTGTGATTACTCTCGGCGGAGATGGGACAATACTCCATGCATCGTCTCTCTTCAAAGTCGGTGCTGTACCACCGGTGTTGAGCTTTTCGATGGGCACGCTGGGCTTCCTCCTACCGTTCCGTGAGTGCAGCTCGATGACGTTGGTACGGGATGTGTGCGTAGACTGACGCCAATGCATGTAGACATTGACGACTACACAAAAGCCATTGACAGCGCATTCGCGGGACGAATAACTCTCCTGCATCGAATGCGCCTCTCGTGCTCGTTTCAGGACTCGGGTGGCGAACACGTCGATACATATTGCGATGGTATGTGTCTCCTCTCATCGTTCTGTTTGTACGAACATTGACTCATCATGCGCACTTCAGATTGGCAGGTCATGAACGAGATTGCGCTGCACCGCGGTTCAAGCCCTCATCTGAATACTATAGACGTGTTTGTCGACGGTCAGCACCTGACTGAAGCCGTCGTGCGTACCATGTCGCTGCTCTGGTGCCATACTTCTTCTACTCACCATCGCTGTCTCTTGACCAGTCAGATGGACTGATTGTGGCAACTCCGACGGGCTCAACAGCGTACTCGCTCTCTGCAGGAGGACCGATTGTCCATCCATCGCTGAGCGCGATCGTACTGACACCCATATGCCCTCGAAGCCTCTCTTTCCGTCCTCTTGTCTTCCCCTCCTCCTCTTCAATCACGTTGAGAGTACGTCGCATAATTACATTATGTTCGTCATGCATCATACTGATTACGACCCACTCTAGATCAGTGAGCGCTCCCGTGCCTCCGCCGGGCTCTCCATGGACGGCCAGATCTCGCGCGTCCTCTCTCCTGGAGAGTCTGTCACCGTCCGCGCCTCGCTGCACCCCATACCCTGCATCAACCGCTCGTCAATCACCGAGCCGCCGCAAATTCGCCACGGGGAGGAGGAAGGCGCGATTGGCGGGATGAGCGGAGAGGGCGTCGGTCCGGGGAAAGAGGACGACTGGGTGCGGGATATTAACAATCTGCTGCAGTACAACGCGACGTTTCGAAGTAAGGCGTTGGCGAAGTATTCGCGGTCGTGAGAAGAAAGAGGTGGAGAGGAGACGCCTGTATCATAGTTCGTAGGTGAGTGGCACTCGGTTTAGTCGTTACGTTGTGGATGCTGATGCTCTGTTCAAGCTGTCATGTCTCCGCATTTCACTATCGCAATGTCCGTTGTTCGTGGCGAGTGGTGTAGCAACGAATACGTACAGAAATCACCTCCATTTCGACATGGCTCGAACGCCTGCTAGTTGTCACTGGCGAAGATACTCGACGAAAGTACACTTGACAAGTCGTCTGGCACAACTCTGGTCAGTTGTGCAGCACCTCAGTTATATCCGCTCAGTCGGCTTGTACTCATTGCGTTCTCTGAACGTGTCAATCAACTTCCCAGCGCCATAGCAAGATAAAGACAGATAGCTAGATAGGCCATGCAACGCACGAATCGAACGAGTTCCAACGACTGGGCACTAATCCTGGGCCACCTCGCCTGGAGCACAGCCTGATGATTCCCCCAAATGGCCTTGAGCACATCGGCGACGTCGATAGCATGTTTTGAGTCAATATTGACTGCATATGACCCTTCTTTAGGGTTGATGACTGTGCTGTAGTACACCAATCGGAAGTACGCCATCCGGGGGCCGGCGCCTGAGCGGACGACTCGTGACTTACATAAGTACAGTGCGTACCAGTTCAACCGCCTTCTGTCATTCACCTTCGTCCAGCGCGATCCCAACCTCCGCGACAAGTGCCGCGCCTCCCTTAAGACCCACGCCTGGCACTAAGCCATCACCGAGGACGAGCTGGCTGCCAACTGCGAGACCGGGCAGCGTGCGGCCGAGTTCATGTTCGGCGCGTCCCAGTACCTCGACAATGCCGCCGAGTACTGCAGCAATCACGAGTGCGTGTCTAAGCTTTTGCGGCTTCTCATGCGTCGCATAGCAGGATACACCCTCCAAATCGTCGAGGCGGCTAAACGTTACATCAAGATGGTCAAGAACACAGTGGATGCGCTGGAGGACGTCTTTGATAGGCAGAGTGGGTCTGCCGGGTAGGCTCATGAGCGGTAGTCAGTGAAGGGACTGCGACGAAGGTGATCTGCTATTGTCCAAGTATAATTGGTGTTGGCAAATTGACTCCCATCCGATCTCATGGGTTTGTTGCTTGAGGTGAGGCACTCGGACGAACTCCAAGGGAAGCCTCAAGATCGGACGAGCGGCGTCGAAGTGAGTCTTCCGACTACACTTGTTCGCCGTCTACTGCCTCTGCGGCTATATACCGGGCCTCCCATGCACTTTGCGCGCTCATTCAAGTTCGCACTTTTGCGAACTAGAAAGGTTCGTCGAGAACAGCGCCCTGCGGCCTCCTTATGCGTCCAGCCTCCTTCATGAGATGCTGGCTGGAAGCCGTTCAGACCTTGAGGTATTAGGTCTCTTTCTCACCAGCTAGAACTTATCGTCAGGTGCGCAAGGGTTCACCCGCGAATGTCCCAGTACGACGACCGGACAAGGTCGGCGATTGGGCACAGTTTCTCTCTTGAAGGACATACGAAAGGCCCCGTCACAGCAAACAAGGTATAATTTGCGGTGGGTGAACGTAGGTACAGCAAGTGCGCACGACGTAGGGTGGTTCGCGCCCTGAAGGTTCCGCCACCGCTGAACAGACTGAGCCTTTTGACCCTCTATGACATCGGTACGATGTCTCCTCGGAGAGGTCATGTACGTAAGTAGTGCGCCACGTGGCCACAGCAGCGTCTCTGATCGCGTTTGTTCCGCACTTGTGTCCTCCCGTTCTCGAACTCGTCCCTCGAGTCCTTCCGCCCGTCCTCGTCCATAGGCATGTCCTATCTTCGGAAAGAGAGGCTCGTCTTTCACTTACGCGCAGTCCCCATCTTGCAGCCTCGCCCTCCTCACTCCTCACCGCGTTCATTTCACCTATTCACCCACTCGAGCCCCGCTACCGTGACCCGTTGCTTGCCATGTCGCACGTTTTCCGCCATGGCCCTTCCTCGCAGCGACAACGACCTCTTCGAATATACGTCAGGGCGGTGGCTGTAAGTCTCATGCCTGTAATTATACGGGACATGCACCTAACTCGTTGTCCAGCGTTAACGACAAGCTTCGCCACGCAGAGCGCAGACGTCACTTCAACGTCGACGCACTACGTCGGCTTGCAGCACAATCAGTCAACCGGAAACCTGATGACATCGAGAGCCTGCGAAAACTAGCCGAGGGCGGGTTCAACCGCGTCTTCCTCATCACCATGCGCGACGGCTTCCGCATGGTGGCCCGCATCCCGTACTCGACTACCGTTCCCAAGTACTTCTCTGTTGCTAGTGAAGCGGCTACGCTGGCCTGGCTCCGTTCCGTTGGGGTATCTACACCGGAGGTATACGGATACTCCCCTAAGCCGGACAACGCGGCGGGAACTGAGTATATCTTCATGCAATACATAGAAGGCATTAGCTTGGCCGACGTGTTGCCCGGCTTGGATGAAGGGAACATCATCTCCATTCTACGCCAGCTCGTTCAACTGGAGTGGAGTATAATGACGTTAGTATTCGACGCCGGTGGAAGTCTGTACTTTGCCGAAGACCTGGCGAATGCACCCGGGTACCCCTCCGGGCCTACTAAGCCGGGCATCCCGCTCAAAGACGAGCGTTTCTGCATCGGTCCAGAAACAAACCTGTCTCTGTGGTTTGGTCGGAGGTCGGAGCTCGACGTAGACCGAGGACCGTGTACGCCCCTTACCTACCTTCTGTCATTTTTCCTGAAACTAACTGATCGCTCTAGATGCCACGATCGAAGAAACCCTCGTAAGAGGAGCTGAAAAGGAACAAGCGTACTTACGGCGGTTTGGTCGACCGCTGTTGCCCTTCCAGCGCATCAGGAGGGAAGCTTATGGGTACCAGAAACAGCAGCCGTCAGACCACATCGAAAACCTGGACCGTTACCTCCGCATCGCACCGTCGCTGGTTTCCAGAGACAAGAGATTCGACTACTTCTGCATGCGCCATCCCGACCTCCAGCCGAGCAATATCATTGTTTCTCGGTCGCCCGACTCCAACTCGTACGTCATCGCCAGCATCATCGACTGGCAGTACACCTCTATCCTACCTCTGTCTCTGAATGCCGATATACCCAAATGGCTGCAGAACAACGATGGTACTGGCTGGCAAGCCGAGATGCCGCCTTCGTTGCCAGAGAATTTGGACGACATGGACAAAACCCAGCGAGAAAGAGAGTTGGAACTGTACCGTCGCCGCTTTCGCCATTACTACTACGCCGAGCACACGAGGAAGTACAACATCTTTCACTGGGTAGTGTTGGCGGAGGCCGTGGGGACGCTCCGTCGCCGCCTCTTCCGCCACTCCCGTGACCCGTGGGAGGGCGAAACGATCGAGCTGAAGCTTGCGCTGGTACAAGCAACCGAGCACTGGGAGACGCTCGCAGGAGAAGGCGTGCCGTGTCCTATCGCGTTCGACTCCGATGACGCACGCGAGACGATGAAGCTGATTGCGTTGCAGGAGGAAGCGGAGGACTCACTGAAGGCGGCGCGGGACATGATCGGCACGGTCGGGTCGGAGGACTGGGTTCCTGCCGAGTACTACGAGGAGGCTGTGGCGCGCAACAAGAAGTTCAAGGAGGTTGCATTGTCGATGATCGAGGATGACGAGGAACGGGCTCAGAATGCGGCGAACTGGCCCTTCGATGACAGGGACGAGGAGGACTACATGTAATGAGTCGAACTAGACGTTTCGCCAGTATTGGGCCGTGTTGTGTCTACTCCTTCCGCTAACATTTGTGATCTCCTTTCCCATGCGCGGACGTTGTCCCTGCGCTGACGTGACCGCTTGCAACTCGTGAACGTTAGCGTTGGTACTGGACTGCGCCTGCGGGAAACTCGCCCTAGTTCATCTGGCGTATCATTCGACGACAACGTATATTGCACAAAGAGCCCCAGACAAGGCCAGAAAGACATGGCTATAATCGTACACAGCCGAGAGCATCAAGACAGCGAACATAGGAGACTCGGACGACACAACATGGACTCGGAAGATGGATGACAATAGTGCAGGGTCCGGGACTGGGGGCTCGGGAGCTACGCAACTCCCCACCGGGGCTGCGCAATGGTCGGAGGCCGCCGATTGGGCATCTGGAATGTGAAGAGCGGGTGTCCCTCGCGCCGCAGCGTAATGTACGTGCCCTCAGGGATGATCCACTCTCTCCCTCCGGGATCGAGTCCATGCATGCTGCGCTCCAACGACGGAAGTTGGCCCGTAATCGCCGTCGAGGACTGCCGGTTCATCGGCGTTGACAGTGGGTGGCTACTCGGGCTGACCTCAGGGTGGGGCATGTATCCGAACCCGCCGGGTGGGCCCGTGGGGTGCAAGGAATGCTCTGGGGGAAGGTTGATGGACACTTTGCGCCGGGGGTCGTTAAATTCGACACAGAAGTGGCTGTAGAAACCCATTCCGCCTTCCCAGATGCGGAACACGAAGGGGGAGTTGGGGATCTGGACGGAGTAGACGGGATCGGTTGGCTTAGGCTTCATCTGCAGTGCGCAATCAGCATCGTCACAGTCCAGATGGGAGAGAATATGTGCGAGCGACATACCCCAATCACCCGAACGCCAGCGGTCTTCACAAGGTTGTTGTAACTCTCCAAAACTTGGTCTCTCGTCTGCGGAGTAGCGCCCATGACCTCGAGCATAGCGTTCAGGGCATCCTCATCCGCCGGCGTATGGCCTGGCACGACGCTCATGAGATACTCATCAAACCAGCAGAGCGGAGTCGGACGGCGGAGGCGGCAGACTGCTGGGAATTCTGGCCCTGCCTCGCTGGCTGTAGGGGCTGCGCAGAAGCGGACGTCGGACGGTGCATCGTAACAGGAGGATTGCAGGAAAAGAACAAAGGCGGAGCGTCGTGCCAGTCTGTTCCTGTGAGAGGTGGTTGGTTGCAAGCGAGCAGTGTTCGAGGCTGGAGCCGAGCATGATAGATAATTATGCCAGCACGTGACCGTGTTTCAGGGTTAGGTTCTACAACACTCGAGCAGCCGCCTTGTTCACCTGCTCAGCTTCTACATGCTGCCGTCATCTTGAACGTCTTTCAGACTACCCATCGTTGCTTCTCTGTAGAGGCCTGGCGAACGCGAACAACTCTGAACTGTGGCTTTGCTACATTCCGATGGATTCTCAGTTCCGGTCGGTCTCTCAAACGCGTGTTCGATAAGCCGAAAGCTCTGTCTCTGCTCTCTCCAGTCGTTGCGGCATGCAGAACATCCTCGTCTCGCTTCGCGGCTCGCCGACTACTACACACACATCATGCAATGCAAATCCCGATACCCCAGACAAGGTGAGGCAGGAAGGATAGTTGGTGGAGTACAGAGGCATAGGTTATATACTGCCTTGAACAAGAGACCCGACGTGAGCATGGCGGCCGCGTCTCCTACTGTCGCCTCCTGTCTGTCTCTGCTCCAGTGGAACGGTCACTGAATATCTCATAAGCTAGACAGCTAGACGCGTCACGCATGGCATCTCTCCAAAGTCTGTCCTCATCGTCAACAAGCTCCGTACGAAGCCTGTCGTGGAGGCGATAGAGACCCTTCTGAAGTACGTATTCAGTGCCTAGCCTGTTACACTCCCCCTGAACGAATTCATGTAGATATATCAGCGAGAAGTATCCCGAGGTGCAGGTCTACCATGAAGACCGTCCAGATATTCCGCAAGGCGCGAAGGTGTGGCGACCGGGTGCGACCGCATGCAGAAAGTGTGCTCAGGCCTCCACTGACTCTACTTGTAGGACCGGACGTAGAACCGATAGACCTCATAATTTCATAATTACTCTCGGCGGAGATGGGACAATACTCCATGCATCGTCTCTCTTCAAGGTCGGCGCCGTACCACCAGTATTGGAGCTTCTCGATGGGCACGCTGGGCTTCCTCCTACCGTTCCGTAAGTATAGTACGATGACGTCGGCTAGTATGCGTAGAGAGACTGACACCAATACACTTAGACATTGACGACTACACAAAAGCCATTGACAGCGCATTCGCGGGACGGAGCTCATCGCCCCTAAGGACCTTATCTTCTACTCGAAGTCTTGGAAGCCCCTCGGCTCAAAGTGTTCCCTCGCCGCCGTCGTCGAGGAGATCACAAAGGTGGACGCTGCGGTTCTTAAGCGTCCTCGGCTCTTGGGTGAAATGAGCATCGCTCGCCGTATGTCATGGGCGTCCGGCCGTGAGACGACTCTTGTCGAGGACCGGGCGTACTCTCTCATGGGCATCTTCGGGATTCTCATACCTAACATCCATGGCGAGGGCAGCGAAGCATTCATCCGCCTCCAGCTGGAAATCATTCGTCGTTCTGCAAATCAGAGCATCTTCGCTTGGGGGAAACCATTCGACTTCCAGGTATTCCTTGACAATGCGACCGCTTTCACCGACAAACCCGACTGGGCCGCTGATTTCCGCTGTCTTCTCGCGTCTTCTCCCGATAACTTCAAGGAGAGCGCGAATGTCGTGCCCTTTCCCGTCGACCAGTTCACCGACCACACTCATTCTGGGATTGTATGCGATACCCCCGAGTACACCCTCGCGAACTACGGCATCCAGATCCATCTCCCTCTTTACGTCCTACCAGGAACGTCCGTCGGCCTCGCGCTTCTTACCTGCAAGGAAGCAACCACAGGGGAAGTTGTAGCGCTGTTAGTCCGTCGCAGGCCTATGGTAGAAACCGACCGCTTCTATGTGTCGGGGTGCATACTCGGAACGTGGGTCCTGTACCCACGTCCGGCTGGCACCCAACCATGCGCGTGTTCCTCATCCAGCCGCAGAGACATGTCGCCTGCTCTTGCATCTTGCAGGAGGTGGAGCTCACTCGCGTGTACCTTCATAGCTACAACGCGAACCCGCGGAGCAGTATCGCACAGGGTCTCGCGAGTGGCTACCTCCGACGGACCCACAAAGGCGTAACCGGTAGATCTGCAGACAGCAAATCGAAGCGGGTCTCGTTCGTCCTCTTCGGCTCGCTGTTGTGGCAACTAGCACAGCCGGGGGTTCATGGTCATGGGATATGGAGAGGAGAACCCTGCTCATACTGGGTGGGCACCTCGAAATCTCTGGCGTCAGGACCCCGGGGTTGGCTTGCGTCTGACACTGGAGTATCCGGTCGCACGTACCAAACCCCAGCAGACTCTACCAGCTCGTCATGCTGCTGTGCTCTTCCGTTGCCACCCCCTGAACCTGGAGTTGGCTGGTGATGCGTTCGCGATCGTCTTCGGTATCGCCGACTTGGGCACAGTGTGGGCTACAGTGGCTCTTGTCAAGCCCGACTATCGCGTCGATGGAAGCAGTGCTAGCTATGCCGATGACAAGCTCATGCGAGGTATCCGGGCTCGCTACAATGGCACTACGGACACAATGGCGGAGTCCGAAGGCTATGATATCGCTCCGTGGAGGAACGGCACGTTCGTACAGCAATCTGCAATTAATCCACAACGCATCGTAAAGGTCACCCTCACTCGATGGGAACCGGAGGAGGAATACGGTGCTCTGGTTACAAGCTCCGTCGTGACCTACGCCGTGGGATTGGAGGTCAACGTCTGAAATTGTGGACGATGAGTGAGGAGAAGATAAAGAACTGTTCTCGTCTTAGCAATGCGAGCGTATGTTGAACACGCGACCAATTCAATACACCTATGGAATCCGATTCCATGTGCGTCTCTGTGGTCTGATGCGCAGTGCGCACTGCCTGGGTGGTCGCCATCCGAGGAACCGTGGCGCAGGAGCCCCAGAACTGAACTGACAAATTACTAGACCGCGTAATATGGCATCGCTTTCCTTCCCAGCTGTCAATGTCGGTATTATGACGCTCGACCATAACTTGCCTCTTCGACTCAACATCGCCCCCTAACCTGTGCCTCAAGCTCCGTTGTACACCGCCCCAGCGTCAGGACAGTCGAATACATAAACCATGGATCGCGAACGAAGTACGATGTAGAACGCTCCCACTGTGGAAACACCGATTAACATCAACAAGCTTCTGTTTTCACGGGTACGCACTTCCTCGCTGACTTGCGTCACAACTGACATTATTCAGAATGTGGCTCTTGAACACGCGAACCTACGAACTGAAGAAATTTGATTCGGATAGCGACCGTCCTCGATACGCTATTCTGTCGCATGTCTGGGGGAAGGAAGAGGTCAGCCTACTCGACATCCAGGACTTGGCCAAGGCGAAGAAGAAGGGAGGCTTTGTAAAGATCTCACAGTCCTGCGTCGTCGCCCGCCAGGATGGCTACAACTGGATCTGGATTGACACCTGCTGTATTGATAAGACCAGCAGCGCAGAGCTGTCCGAGGCCATCAACTCGATGTACGCGTGGTACGGCGAGGCCGAGGTTTGCTATGCTTACCTCAACGACGTGAAGGACTCCAGTCAAGAGGATCCTAGCGCAGACGGGTCGTCGTTCAGGTCGAGTCGATGGTTCACTCGAGGGTGGACTCTTCAAGAGCTCATTGCTCCTCGCTCCCTGTACTTCCTGGCCCAGAACTGGAGACGCCTAGGAACGAAGCGGAGCTTGGCGGATGTACTCCAGGATGTGACGCTAGTCAGCCGATCAGTGCTCTTGCACGAACGTCTGCTTGACGATGTCAGCATCGCACGGAGGATGTCCTGGGCCTCACGACGGGAGACCACGAGGGTAGAGGACAGGGCGTACTCACTGATGGGTATCTTCAGTGTCAACATACCAACCATCTACGGGGAGGGCGAGAAGGCCTTCATCCGCCTCCAGCTCGAGATCATCCGCCAGTCTCCCGACCAGAGCATCTTCGCATGGGGCAAGACTCACAATCATCAGGTCTTCCTCGACAACGAGCACTCCCTCTCCGACGGGCCGAAGTGGACGTCCGAGTACCGCAGCCTGCTTGCCTCCTCCCCCGAGATGTTCGCCGACTCGGCGGCCGTCGAGTCCGTGCCGCTCGAGTCCTTCGGTGAGCGGCTCACGCTGACGATCCCTGTGCCCGAGTACTACCCGACCAACTATGGCATCCACATTCACCTCCCGCTTTACCGTATGCACGGCACGCCGATGTGCTTCGCGCTCCTCGCCTGCCGCGACAAGCAAGGCATGCTCGGACTGCTCCTCCGACGCATGGACAACAGCCCGAACCGGTACTACGTCGGGTTGCACGGGATGTACCGCCCGCTGCGGCCGCCGTGGCACCCGTACTTCCGCATGTTCCGCGTGCCGGCGGGTGAGAGGGACAAGAAGGCGTTCCTCGAGAAGCTCGTCGTGTCGGACATGTACCTCCACAGCCACAACCCGAACCCGCAACGCAGCCGCGCTTTGGGCATCGCGGACAAGCAGCTGCGCCTGCATGCGCGGACGCTGCACCAGGCGAAGCCGCCCCAGCAGTTCACATTCATCGTTCCGGGGTGGCTCGTGAAGCGGTTGCAGGAGACGGGCTTCTGCTTGGAACGCCCGAAGGGTGAGAAGCCACCCGGGTGGACGCCGACGAAGGCGTGGACTCAGAAGGATAGTGCGCTGACACTCACTATGCGTGCGCCGGACTACCACCGGGCTGTGGTCCTCTTCCGGGGTCCAAAAAGGGAGGCATTCGCGTTGGCGATTGGGGTGACGAAGACGGGCCTCGCGTGGGCAGAAGGGGTGGTGAAGGGTACCGTGGGTTCGGTAGACGGTGACTGGGATGGCTCCGGCCACGACGCCGCCAAGCGGATATGGTCGAAGTACAGCGACGTGGGCAGTGTGGACAACCGCGGCCTCGACATGTGGAAAGTTGGCACGCGCCATTTCGGGGACGAGAAGACGCGGGCGGTCAAGGTCACCTTCACACCGTGGTTAGCGGACGAAGAACGCGGAGTAGTAGGCAAGGGAACAGTTACGTACACGGTTGGGATCGAATTGAGGGGCAAGGTATACCTGGAGTGGAAAAGGCTATCGTCCTCAGAGGACCTGTCAGAGAAGGCGTCGACGTCCAGCCGCATTGCGAACGCTCCGCGGGAGTCGCGACGGGGGAGAGGCGGGGAGAGGGGATAGGTCATGGGGCATGCATTCATCGTGATACATAGGTACACATACTAATCGAGAGCTTCATCGAGAGATCATCATCATGAACCGCAGAGACTAGAGCCGCAGACTGCAATAACGCGCGCGACGACATCAGAAGGAAGAGACGAGTTAGAGTAGACGTACAAAAGAACAGAGATCGGGAGCGATGTATAGAGACGGAAGACAATAGGAAAAAGAAGTAAGGAGGGAGGGAAAGGAACGCAGAAGGTTACTCTATGAGTATGAATGAGGGTGCGGAAAGAACTGACGAATCGATAAAGTGTCACTGGAAAAGAGAGGTGAATTACCGTGAGGGACCCGGGGTCGCCGCCGCAGGATGCTTCGCTTGCTCCTGTCTCTGGAACAAGACCTCCGCCCACAGAGGGTTGGGAGGAATCCGGCCGACGAGGGCCTTCAAGATGTTGACCCTACGCATCGTCGAAGATGAGCTCAGAGAGCAATTCAGGCCAAAGCAGACAAAATACGCTCACCAGTTGGCCTTCTCCTGGTCCGTGTCCGCATAGAACGTGATCTGGTGGCCCTCAAACTCGAGCTTGAAAGAGTGGCTGACACCGCCAAGACCATAAGGCTCAGAGTCGTCGTAGTCGCTGCGAACAGTCGCAGCAGATGCAGGACTCCGGACGTCCTTTTGCTCGTCGTGGATGCCAATCGCCTTGCGCAGGTCGATCGTCGCAATGGCGCGCTTGGTCACATCGTTGTACGCAACCAAACTGCTCCCAATGAGTCGCAAGTGTCGCCGACGCCACGTCTGAGATGCATATGTATCAGCTCCCGGCCTTTGACAATGGACAACCGATCCTGGAAGGGCAAGAAAACTCACATTGCAGTCCCCACCAAGCTGCGTCAGCATCCCCTGCATATAGCACGACTTATGCCACCGGGTATGCGTCAATCCCCGGTGGCATTCCTCCAGGCTCTGCGGTAGCTGCTCGGGCTGGATCCCCGGCAGCGGCGGGAGCCTAAAGATCTGGAGAACTATCTCCCCAATCTGGAGCGCCTTCGCTGTGTTACCGATCTCGATCTTCTGTCCGATGAGGGGGAAAGATGTCTCGAGCAGGCGCGTGTCGCAGTGCGCGGCGATGTCCTTGAAGGAGATAAAGGCGCGCCCGAGAGAGCCGTCCGGCTTCAGATACCGCGCCAGGTTCTCTTGCGGCTTGAACACGGGCGCGGGAGGTGGTGGGGGTGGGGGCGTCGGGGTGAGCTCACGCGTGAGGGTCTTTGTCTTCTTGGGGGACCCGAAGAGGAAGCTGCGCATCCCGCGGGAGCTGCCGCCTTTCGAAGCGGGCGGGGGGAGCGGTTGGGGTGGAGGGCGTGCGGGCTGGGCTGGAGGCTGGTTGGCCTTCTGCTGTGCGACGACGTGAGGATCCCTTCGGACCTTGATCGTCAGCGTGAACTCCAGCTTGCTGTGTTCGATCCTATTCGGTACAGACAAGAGATATCAATTGATTGAGGAGAGCAAACGAAGCGGGAATGACGCACAGTTCAAACTCCTGATCAATTGTGCAGTCCCGGTCGAGAGGTGCGTCAGGCGTCGTGACGAAGTGGATGCCGTTGTTCAGCGTGCAGCTGATCTTGGTTGACTGCTCCGGAATGGGTACCTCGAGGCCGCGCAAACCGACGACTATCGGCCAACATCACGTCAATCCTCGCCACTCGTGAACTGAAGAGGATGAAGCCCATACCTTTCACAAAGACTTTGCCGTGCGCTTTGCCGGCCTTCTGCTGCTCACGAAGCTCGCGTAGCTGCTTCGCATGCTCGTTCTGTAGGACGGTCACAATTCACAGGCAGTCATAAGACATCAAGGTACACTCACCATGTCAGAGGGACGGCGGATAGTCCGCCATGGCCTGCCGTTCTCCATGTCGCTTGAACCGTCAGTTCTCGCATCCGACGAGGCATAGATCGTCTCCGTATGCTCGCGCACATGGTACTTCTATATATGCACACGAGCGCAGAGCGCGGAGAGGGGGCAAAACATAGCAAACAGCAGTTAGCATCAAACAATGCAACGCACTCCAAGGCAGGGAACAAAGCAAAAGACTCACGCTGCGGGTCCGATTCTCCCGCTTTCGCAGCTCGCGGTTAATCGTGTCCGCGAGGGGCGCGTCCTCGCTCCGGAGCGCCGTCAGGTCCAGGAGGTCGTCGTCGTCTTTAGAGCTTGTCGTGCGACGTTGGGCGGCGGTCGGCCGGGGAGCAGTCGCGTCACCCGTGCTCATGCTCCGCCTGCGCGCGGGGCGTGAGGGGACGGAAAGTGCGGCTGAGCCCATGCCCACGCCGCTGTCAAACAGTCCCTCGTCGCGCTCGCGTGCCTCGCGTTTCTTGGCCTTGATGAGCTCTTCGCGAGCGCGGATCGCGTCCTTGGCTGGGGGCGGGGGCGGGGGCGGGCTCGCAGATGTGGGCCGGGCGGGCTCTATGCCGCGTGTTAGAACCTCGCTAACATCGACAGACGGGTCAAGGTCAAGGTCGATGCCCATTCCTTCGTCGTCCTGGGCGATGTCCGGCAGGGCAAAGGTAGCTGCCTTGACGCCCTCAGTGACGGCCTCGACGCGCAAGCTGCCGTATGACTGGCCCTCGGAGACGAGAGACACGTTGCCGAGGCTGACATTGACGTCGACGCCTGCGCCCTGCGCCATGTCCTCCATGAGCTTGTCGAGTGCACTCACGTCGCCGAGGTGCATACTGCTGTGCTTGGCACGGGCGGTCATGCCGGTACCGAGACCCGCGCTCACGCTCATGCCCTCCTCGCCGAGGGCAAAACCGCGCCCAAAGTCGAGATCGAGGCCCTCAAAAGCGGTCTTTGCATCCATGGCTGGTCGACTGCCGTCGATGCTGTGGGCGCGCTCTTGCAGAGTTGGACGCGGCGGATCGATGGGTTGAGGCTCGGGGTCGATAGACATGACACCGTCATGAGTCGGGTTGTGACGCGTCATGGGAGGAAGGCCGGCACGCTCCTCTTCCGCAGGTTCAGTCATCTGGGAGGTATCCCCACATGGCTGCTCATCCCGCTCATCATGCGTCTTCTCGACAGGCTCGGCTGGCGGAGGGGGTGCAGGGCTACTAGTCGCAGAGCGGCTCGCCTCGAGGGCATCTTCACTCTTCCTGCGGAGCAGCCGCTCCTGTATGGCCTCGCGCGTGATAGGACTACGGCGGCCACCGCTGGTGAGACTCCCTAAGCTCGATGCGCTTGCCTGTTTGAAGATCTGTCTCGGGAATGGTGAACCAGATCCCGAGCGCGGAGTCAGGCGCGAGGGAGTAAGCACCGGAGTGGACCGTGCCTCAAGGGAACGGTCAAAGGAACGGTCGAAGGAACGGTCAAGTGGAGTGCCGGACCTGGAACGCGTGCGAGGCGATGAGTTTGCCACAGGGGCAAAGGAGGCGCCGGTGAGGATGTCGCCGTCGTCGAGCTTGATATCGGCGAGGAGCGAGTGACTGTCCAAGTTGGTGATAGAAACTTCGGAATGACCGATGGAGAGGTTGGACGGGTCGAGGGAGTCGTCGGAGCGGATGGAGCGGAAAGAGTCCTCGAAGGGGGCTTCTTCGTCCTTTAGCTGAGAGTGTGAGTGCTCGGGGTGCGGAACTGAAAGTTGGAAGAGCATTAACGACGGGAGCGAGGAGAAAGAAGAGGGGTAGAAGGGGTAGAAGGGCTTACCTGGAGAACCAATTGACGAACCTTCGTAGACGGGCTCCGGGGAAGAACGGTGCTGGGGTGGGGACTGACCCGGGGGTTTAGCGGGAGAAGGGGACGGGGGGAGTAGGTCTGCATCCTCTTCGTCTTCATGGCGAGGAGGGGTATGCGGAAGGGCTGCTTGGAGCATAGAGTCAACCATACCGGTGAGGCTGTCATTGCCGATTTGGTCGATGCCGTCCTCGAAACTATCCTCCATGGGTGCATCCTCGTCGACCTCGCCTTGGTAGCTGAACCCGTATCCGTATCCGTTCTCGTCGTAGGAGACATCAGCAACGTCGATCTCATCTGCTTCAAACTCGAGGACGTCGCATCGCTCGTCAAAGGTGACGGTCTTGCGGCGCTGGTGCTGGCGTTCGCCAGCGATACGGGGGCCGTGCATTCTGCGTGGATTGGACAGAACGCTGCGGACGGGAGAGGGGACGGGTATGTGGGAGGTCGGGAGAGCGGACTTGGGCCTAATCTTGGGGGGTGGCACGGGAGGCAGAGGGTCGTCGGGAGGTTCGAGGGGACGAAGGAAGGGGCTCTTGGTGACGGGCTCAGTCTGGCAGAGGAACTGGAAAGCCCTGGACTGTCTGCGCTTGAAGCCGAGGGGCTTCTCGTTCTCTGCCTGGGCATGCATGGAATCGGGGCGTGGACGCTTTTCGCCACTTGCACGGCGCGTCGGGGAGGCGGGGACGATCTGGCTCTGGCTCTGGGGGCGCATGAGGCGGAACGGGGACTTGCTCACGAGCTTGTTCTCGCGCACATGTTTGAAGCTGCTTGACGAGCGACGGGCGACGAGCACCTCCGCTTGCGATTCGGACGGCGGCGGCTGCGGCTGTGGTTGGCGGGGGGAGAGGCCTTGACGAGCTTGCGGGGAGGCGTGCTTGTTGATCCTGAGCGGAGTCGTCGGTCTTGCGACGTCGGGGTCGGGGGAGTTGGACTGCAGGCGCTCGCGCAGAGGACGCGCGGAGCTCATCGTGTCGGTCGACGGGCAGCACGGCGGGCACGGCGAGCACAGCGGAGAGCAAGAGCCAGAACAGCGTGGGAACCTCCGTCTGCAGTTCGCGTCCCTTGTTCAACAACGCGCATCACACGTGACCGCGGCGTCTTGGACGCGTCTCAGACTCCTTTGTGCCAGTGCCCTAAGCTTCCTTTCTCCGAGCCCTATGCAGGCCGCACGCGTAAACACGCTTCTAGACCTGATTGCGTCGCACGATGACGATTACCAAGACCCCAACTTCCATCGTGCTGTTTACGGTGCGTACTCTCATCTCAATCGCCCACAAAACGCGGCTTTGACCATGTCAAACCTCCGTGGTAGACCACATCAAGGGACAAGTGAATCCCGTTGTTCCATCCAGCTCATGCCCTCCTTTTCCCGTTTTGGCCTACGCTGTCCGCAACATCCTCGAACCCTCCTTTCTCATCCAAGAAATCCCCAATCTCCTCCGGCTGATCGTCCACCTCGAGCTCCTCCGACAACACATCGTCGGCACAATGCAACGTATCATCCGCCACTCGGATGATCCCCGCATGCCCATTTCTCTCGACTCCGATCACTACCGCGTGCTCACCCAGCTTATCGGCCCGAAGCGCCTCGCCGCCCAACGCACCGTGTACCGCAAGATCGTCAACGGTTGCTGCCTACTCGTACGCCCTGTCTACTACACTCTTCAATTCAATCGTTGACTCCCACGCCCAGCACATCCACCACCTCTGGCGCATCTACAATCCCGAAAAGGACCCTCCCCTCACCACCTCCCTCATCAACTATTTCCCAACCTTTGTCCAGCGCGACCCCGACCTCCGCGACGAGTGCTGCGCCTCCCGTAAGACCCACCCGTGGCACTACGCCATCTCCGAGGACGAGCTCGCTGCCAACTGCGAGACCGGTCAGCGCGCCGCCGGGTTCATGTTCGGCGCGTCCCAGTACCTCGATGATCCCGCCGAGTACTGCAGCAATCACGGGTGCGTGTCTGAGCTGTCAGCTGTGTGTATGAGTACATTCTCATGCGTCGCATCGCAGCTTTGACCCGGATACACCTTTCGACGACATATTTCCCCCTCCAGACTCTCTCCAGATCGTCGAGGCGATCAAACGTTACATCAAGATGGTCAAGAACGCAGTGGACGCACTGGAGCATGTTCTTGAAGGACACAGTGGGTCTACCGGGTAGGGTTACGAGTGGGTAGTCAGGCAAGGGACTGTGACGAAGGTGAACTGCTACTGTACAAGTATAGTTGATATTGGCGGATTCACTCCCGTTTGATCGATCCCATGGGCTCATAGCTTTAGGTCACGTACTCCAACGGGAGCCCCAAGACCGGACGAGCAGCATCGAAACCTCCTGGATCACTACGTTTATCTGCTGTCTACTACTGCTTCTGCGGCTACCCTACCGAGCCTCTCTCGCACTTCTCGCTGTCGGCCCAGGCGTTCTGTGTTGCGCTCCAGGATGATCTTGTTTCTGCTGGAATCCACGTATACTTGAGTACTCTGCGCGCTCGTTTAAGTCCGTACTATTACGAACTAGAGAGTGCGGATAACTGAGAGGTACGTCAATTCGATCCCGCCCAGGACCAACTCGGGGCACAAATTGCCCGGATGGGCGGCACGGTGCCAGAACAGTGCACCAGGCTCGCAGCACTAGTGCCAGCCTTTAGTTCCTCGTACCTTTGAATCGAGGCTGCAAGCATCGACCATCACCATAGGACCCCGCGCGACGGGTCGCTTCTGGCATGAGAGAACACCTTCGTTGGTTTACCGATGGCCTCTATCCCTGTGACATATTTTGCTTGACGGATAGCTAGTAGCACACATGGTTGTTTCGACTCATCGAAGTTGGAAAGTCATCATGTGGTTAACCTAGAAGACGGTCTGCATGCGCGTGTTTTCGCCTTGATACACGTTGCAATGGGTACATAAATTTTGAGTACTACCTTACCTCATAGGTCTAGCCGTAGGAAGTGAGCGAGTGCGGTCACTGCGGTGGGACGGTAGAAGGGAGACTGTTTGTTCGCATTGAACAAGGCAAAAGGAGATCACTAATAACTTATCGCATCGCGCAAGGCACTATAGTGTAGTGGTTTATCACTTGGGATTTTGATACGTATTGCGGACCGGCCCCTAACCGTGCCGGTCCGCGATCCGTGGATCTTCCCATAACCCAGGTTCGAACCCTGGTAGTGCCTTTTGTGTAACTCTTGAGTGATTGCCCGGCTGATGTTTTTTTGTCTAGTTGCTCCCAACAAGATGGCGTAGTATAGAATACTCTTCTGATTGGGGCCGACCATACATTCGGAGTCAAGTAGCTATGATGCCTCCCTTCACCATGTTCCACCCAACTTGTTCGTACGTCCAGCCGAACACCTTGCCATCATCCGAGTATGAATGATAACGCAACAACGAACGGTGCATCCCTGGCTTCTTGTGTAGCTCATCCAAAGTTGACATGTCCTCGTCGGTTAATTTCAGCAGCTGCAGATCTCTCAGCATCGCGCTCTCCTGAGCTGTTAGCGAGCGACGTACCGTAATGTTTTGCTTGATCCTCTCCGGGTTCTCGCTCTTCGGTATGACGACCGTTCCGCGCTGTACGCCCCAGCTGAGAGCAACTTGCCCTGGAGTCGCGTTGTGTGCCTTCGCAATCCTGACTACATCCTCGTCGGTGAGGAAGACTGGTTTGCCATCATACTCCTTCGGACGACCTAATGAAGATACAATGCCTGAGCCTTCAATCGGGACAAATCAGACACACGAACGCACCGAGAGGCGAGTATGCAGTTAGAATGATGCCCTTCTCTTCGCAGTACTTCTTCAGCTCGAAGGACGGTAGACAGGGATGAAGCTCGACCTGGTTCGTGGCGGGCACGACGGACGCTTCCTTCAAGAGCACCTCCAGGAGCTTGACGGAGAAGTTTGACACGCCGATGGCGCGCACCTTGCCGGTCTCGAGAAGGCTCTCCATGTCTTTCCAGGTCTCGACGAACGTCGGGCTCTGGCCGTACGGGATCGGCTTGTTGTCTGCCGTGTACGCCATCGGCCAGTGCATAAGATAGAGGTCGACGTAGTCCACGCCGAGCTTGTCTAGAGACTCTTGCAGCGACTCGGCGACGCGATCATGGTGATGGTTCGGGAGCTTCGTGGTGAGGAAGATCTCGCAACGCGGGACACCGGACTCGCGGATCGCCTTGCCGACCTTCTCTTCGTTAAAATATCCATATGCCTTTGCGGTTGAGCTTGATAAGTAGTCCATATCAAGCACTAGTAGAGCAGCTCACGGTATCGATGTGTCTGTAACCGAGCTGTAGAAGATCTTGTCAGATCATCGAATGAGTATGAATGCTGCAGGATACTATCTTACCTCCAACGCTGTCTTGCACATCTGCTCGACGACGTCGCCGCCACCACTCGGGCCCAGCCAGCACCTGCGAAGAAAATCGATCAGTTTACCCCGGACGGTGAGAACTCCAGTCCGAAGGCGTGTTGCCTCGGTCACTTGTGGACCACCGACCCTGTCCAGAGCAAAGCAAGCGCGATTCACAGATAAATAGATGCTCACCCCATGCCAACGGAAGGCATCTTGTTTCCGGTGTTCAAGGTGAAGCTTGGGATGTCTGCGGCCATGATACTGAACGAGTCGAGTGTGTTTTGAGGCAAGGTACACCGGGCAAGGTCCTCCTTCAGTGGGTGCCGTGGTCCGACTATTTATACCTATCTGCAAGGTACTCCTAAGTCTCGGGTCCATGGAAGCAATACTAGCGAATCATAACGGACGTCCGCAAGGAGCGTCGTTGAATCCCTTGATCATCCCAGGGCCGTTTCGTACCACCTGACATCCCCAGCGGCCCGAGTTCTGGTATCTTCCGCAATCGATACGGCGATTGCGCATGGCGGACTCCGGAGTGTGCTGTATAACTCGAAGAACGAGCGCGGAGACAAGACTGTCCTTTACGCAATCATCGTGACCACGTTGCTACTCACCACCAAGTATGCCGAGTGATGGTTGCGGTTCAAGTTGTTTACGCCGGCGCCTGTGACCTGGGCGGTGGTGAGATTGTGCCAATAGGCATAGATGATGTACTCTATAATTCGATATTACAGTATGTAGCTACTGCTATTGCGCTTCAGTATGTATGGGTATGATTCCTGGGTGCAACAGTGACAATCCCTGAGTCCGAGTAAACACTACAGTAAGGTATCTGCCTAGCCGGCACTGCTAACTGTCGTTGCAGTCCCGGCCGTTTGCCACATCCCGACGCCGCTAGGATGCTGACTATAGTAGCCTTCATATCGTATATCCAGCTCGTACACCTCCGCCATCGAATGCTCCGCGACACACGACCACGGATAGCTGAACGTCAGTCGGACCTGCTTCCCTCTGCTTCCAAACGTCTCACACGCATTTTTCCACGTCTGGACCAGCATGGACTCGTCCGGGTTGACATCCCTAGTCGGAGCCGTCCGTCTCGAAGCATAGGAGTTTTCCTTGCTCCCTGAGCGTCGTAACGTCCCCGTGCCGGAGGATCCAGTCCATAACAGGTCATCCACCTCAGAATCGAACCGCACCGACGCCCACAGCTGGGACGTCTGCGTTGGGGTGCTCGATAGATCGAGCGGACATACCCCGAGGTGTACCGTGAACGAAACGGGTCCGAGGAAGGAGATGCTGCGATAGTCGCCGGGAGTCTGCAGTCGGAAGCCGCCGTCCGGAATCTTGGGCTCGACATAGCCCATCTTCCGAAGCCGCTTGATGGACCGCTGAGATAGAACGATCGTGCAGGGCGGCTCGAAGAAGATTATAGAGGATACCGCAGACGAATCCGAGTCACGAGCTCCGGGTAATCGGAGTCGCGAGCTGCTGTCGGGATGGGAGTGGATGTGGACCTCGCGCAAGCTCGGCTGGATGGGGAGACTGCCATTCTTGGAGGTTTGGTGGTAGGGAGACAGGAGCTCGTTCAGCGCTGGCAGGCGGAGCCGCGTGGCGCGGTAGTAGTGGTTCCGCCGCCCACCACAGGCAATGTACCCTCCGACGAAGTACTTGTTGCTTGCGCTCGTCCGGGAATGTGACCTTAGGTATAGCGCGACAAGTCTGCCTTTACCGTCCTCGCATGCCAGGAACGCGAGCGCGGCATCGACGGAGGAGGTGTGCGCGATGCTGACCATTGGCAAGGTCGTCCTGATCCCGGAGCTCGTGTTCGTATACTCGGGCACGGTTTCAGGAGTCCGCAACCTCTCAGCCAACTCCCAGTGTGAGATGGGACTGATATTCGCACACGCTGCAAACTCGGCTGGGGATGGAGCGAGGAGTGTCTCGAGGTGAGCGGAAGGCGCGTAGTCGTGCTCCCGCGCGGTCGACACGAAAGTGCCCATAGCGTGGTCGTCGAGTGTGCGACCCCAGGCAAAGATGCTCTGGTCGGGCGACTTCTTGATGATTTCCTCCTGAAGGCGGACGAAGGCGTGCTTGCCTTCGCCATAGATTGTCGGCATGTACACCCCAAAGAGGCCCATGAGCGAGTACGCCTCGTCCTCTATGCGCCTCGTCTTGCGCCCTGCAGCCCATGACATGCGGCAGGCGATGCTCACGTCGTCGAGGGGCCGCTTGTGCGTGAGGACGCGGCGGTCGATCCCGGTGACCTTCTCGAGGAGGGGCGCCAGCCGCCATTTGGGACCGATGATGGTCCAGTCATCCGCGAGGAAGATGACGGAGGCGGGCGCGATGAGCTCCTGCAATGTCCAGCCGCGCGTGAACCACCGGCTGCGCCGAAAGGCAGAGTTGGGGGCGTGCGGGTCTTCGCCGGAAGGGACGTCGTCGAGGAGCGCATAGCACATGGCTGCGGTGCGGTACCAGACGTACATGGAGTTGATTGCCTCGGATAGCTCGGTGCTGTTCGTCTTGTCGATGCAGCAGGTGTCGACCCAGAGCCAACGAAAGCCGTCATTCCGTGCGCGGACGCAGGCGTTGCGGATTTTGAGCGAAGGTCGGCGGAAGACACGATCCCGGGCATTACGGAAGGCGCCACGGGCAAGGGAGCCGTGAGCGGGTGCGAAGTGCGGGGTATCTTGGAACGTTTGTTCGTCTTCATTCCAGACGTGCGAGAGGGCAGCGTAGGAAACTTCATTGGGATTAGGAAACCAGCGTAGCTGGAGCTTCTCTGTGTGCAAGAGCCACATGTGCGATTCTACATGGCGCAGATCAGTGAGTATACGTGCATGCACAAGGCTACCCGCACCTAGAGCAGAATGTACCTCACCAGAGATAAGGCTAGAAGGAAAAAGAATGTGAGGGAAAAGGCGGGCTTATCCTGACCTCACACTCTTTAACACATCGACGTCTTCTCACCCTCTGTCGAGGCAGTGTAATAGCACAGCGTTGCGCCCAGTTATCCCAGAAGGTTCAATGGAAGTATCTCTTTGAGACGCTGCTTCTAGAAGCACTCATGAGGGACAGATGGAAGTCGGACCGGTGCTGGTCAGGTCAGAGGATCACAGATATCGGGATTGTACTAATACTTATCACCGCCCTGAGCGTCCTTGAGGGTGATATCTTACCTAGAAGAGAACAAGGATGACGCATCCAAGTGTTCTTCGGATCTATCAGACCAGACGGCGCTCAGTTATTGCGTTGAGGCGATATCCATGGGACCCAGACGTTCACGATGCCGCCGGGAACCTGAACCGCCTCCCAAGCCAATTGTGTGACCGTCCTTGGCTTCCTACTAGCTCTGCTGCCACGCTGCCAGTTGTGGCATAACCGGCTCCTTCTTAGTCACAATGGCTGGGTATCGTGCGAGCCCAAGATTGTGTGACAAGAACGGATGTAGGGCTTCTGAGGCTTCGACTCGTGGATGTGGCAGACAAGGCACATCAAGACTCGGCAGGGCGCCTGGGCCGGGAGTACAGCTCATTGGCGCTTGCGAGGTTGAACTTGGAACCGCATTCATATTCCATAGTCCCATTTCGCTGCCTCGACCGATACCTAGGTCCCACCTTTCCTGGCTGGCTACGTTGGTTCCGCCTCGGGGATCGCGGGTTATTTCGATATGCAGTCTCGACGCAGTGCTGGGAGAGGCGAAGCACCGGGTGACGTTCGTCTGTCCTATGACAGTATGATGGCACGCACCGTTCGTACGACTCACCAACAAATGCGTATTCGTCGATGGCCGGGCCCTACAGTGGAATGGGTCCTGGGAAGATGTCCTCGTTCTACTGAATAGCTTCTACGAGGGTGGGCATGGTAGCGAACCATTACAGGCAGTCTTCCTCATCCCTGTCATCGAAGGGCCAGTGCGCCGCAATCTGAGCCCGTTCCTGGTCATCCTCGACCCTCGACAATGCAAACTGTTTGAACTGCTTGCTGAGTGCCATGGCTTGCTCGTAGTGTTCAACGGGAACCCAATCCTCCGGCCCGGCCGTGCCGATCGTGTCCCGCGAAATCTCCAGCAACTCGTCCGCTTCCCTCTGCACCTCAACCAGCTTCCTCGTCTCGCGTGCGTCATCAGAGTCGAAGGCGATAGGACACGGCACGCCTTCTCCTGCAAGCGCCTCCCAGTTCTCGGTCGCCTGTATCAGCAGAAGCTTCAGCTCCAAGGTCTCGCCATCCCACAGGTCACGGGAGTGACGGAAAAGGCGGCGACGGAGCGAGCCCATGGGGTCCGCTAACGGCACGTAATTGAGGATGTTGTACTTCCTTGTGAACTCAATGTAGTAGTAATGGCGGAAGCGGCGACGGTATAGTTCCAACTCTCGTTCTCGCTGGGATTCGTCCATGTCGTCCAAGTTCTCCGGCAACGAAGGCGGCATCTCGGGTTGCCAGTCAGTACCATCGTTGTTCTGCAGCCATGTGGGTATAGCGGCATGGAGAGACAGGGGTAGGATGGAGGTGTTCTGCCAGTCGATGATGCTGACAATGGCATACTGATTAGAGTCAGGCGGCCGAGCAACAATGATGTTGCTCGGCCGGAGGTCGGGATGGCGCATGCAGAAGTAGTCGAGTCTCTTGTCTTTGGAAACCATCAACGGCGCAATGCGGAGGTAACGGTCCAGGTTTTCGATGTGGTCTGACGGCTGCTGTTCCTGGTACCCATAAGCTTCCCTCCTTGCGGGCTGTAAGGGCAACAGCGGTCGACCAAACCGCCGTAGGTAAGCTTGCTCCTTTTCGGCACCTCTTACAAGGGTTTCTTCGAACGTTGCGTCTACAGCGATTGATTAGCTTCAGGAGCGACGACAGAAGGCAGGTAAGGGGCGTACACGGTCCTCGGTCTACGTCGAGCTGCGACCTCCGACCATACCACAGAGGGAAGCTTGTCTCTGGACCGATGCAGAAACGCTTGTCCGTCTGGAGTGGGATGCCTGGCTTAGTAGGCCCAGAGGGGCTCCCGGCTGCATTTGCCAGGTCTTCGGCAAAGTACAGGCTTCCAACGGCCGGGAAACGCATCATCAGCAAGCTCAACTCCAGTTCAACGAGTTGGCGTAGAATGGAGATGATGTTCCCTTCATCTAAGCCGGGCAACACGTCGGCTAAGCTAACGCCTTCTATGTATTGCATGAAGATATACTCAGTCCCCGCCGCGTTGTCCGGCGTAGGGGAGTATCCGTATACCTCCGGCGTAGGTACCCCAGCGGAACGGAGAAATGCCAGCGTAGCCGTTTCACTAGCAACAGCGAAGTACTTGGGAACCGTATTCGAGTACGGGATGCGCGCGATCATGCGGAAGCCGTCGCGCATGGTGATGAGGAAGACGCGGTTGAACCCGCCCTCGGCTAGTTTTCGCAGGCTCTCGATGTCATCAGGCTTCCGGTTGACTGATTGTGCTGCAAGCCGACGTAGTGCGTCGACGTTGAAGTGACGTCTGCGCTCAGCGTGACGAAGCTTGTCGTTGACGCTGGACAACGAGTTAGGTGCATGTCCCGTATAATTACATGCATGAGACTTACAGCCACCGCCCTGACGTATATTCGAAGAGGTCGTTGTCGTTGTGAGGAAGGGCCATGGCGGAAAACGTGCGACATGGCAAGCAACGGGTCACGGTAGCGGGGCTCGAGTGGGTGAATAGGTGAAATGAACGCGGTGAGGAGTGAGGAGGGCGAGGCTGCAAGATGGAGACTGCGCGTAAGTGAAAGACGAGCTTCTCTTTCCGAAGATAGGACATGCCTATGGACGAGGACTGCGGAGGGACTCGAGGGACGAGCTCGAGAACGGGGGCGGAACGAACGCGACCAGAGACGCTGCACTGGCCGGGCGACTGTCTGTAGCCACGTGGCACGTGACTACTTATGTACAATGACCTCTCCGAGGAGACATCCGGTACCGATGTCATAGTGGGTCAAAAGGCTCGGTCTGTTCAGCGGTCAAGTCAATGGACGTTGAGGGGCACTGTGCGCACAAGGCAAGGGGATGTTGGTCACAACAGTGCACAGAAGACGTCGCAAAGCGATGATGCAGCGAACCGCGTGCACTTCAGCGGGAGACAGACGGTACACCGCCCAACCTACGAAGCACAAACTCCAGGACTCGGGACGAACCTCCATCCCTGTCCAACACCTGTATTTCCTCCTTTTCGTCCACCATCTTCTTCACGTACTCCACTGCGCCTGCTGCGTGTGCGATGCGGCAGCACGCAGCATGGAGGCGTAGGTACGCTGGGTTCGGCAGCGGTGCTTCGAGGCCCTCTTCATCTCCGAGTACGTGGTGGAACTGCACCTCGCGGGACAGGCCCAATCCGGCGTAGTCGTCCTTGAATCGAGGCGCAAGCTTGATCTGATAGCAATCTCGCTGAAGACGACGTGATCCATGTTGAGTTAGCCTGAACAAACAGAGAAACTGCGCGGGTGGTCGGACCTTTGTAGGCATTTCTTCAAACCACACCTCCATGCTGTCGAACAAGCCGAACATCCAGCTGGACAAAGTCATCACGTTGTCCAGCCGATTCACGTTCGCTCCAGAAAGCTCCTTCTGAAGCCCTCCGTAGCCGATCCGGTCCAACAGTTCCCATACGGAAACTATCCACTGCTCCTGCGCGCGAAGATCAGGTTCTGGATGCTTGTGTTATGCAGTATATTCGAATACGTACATCGCCGACAGCATCCTCCGCATTTATCCCAGAGAGCGCAGGGAAAATGTGACAGCACTCTGTGTAGTCAGGACGCGGAGTTCCCGGTGGGAGCGGAAAAGAAATGAAACGGATGTCGGGCACCCTGGTTATTATGCAGCGGAAATCGTCGCGGAGAAGAGCCTGCGGAGGTGATGAAGACGGTAGGGCGACTTTCCCCCTTCAAAAATTTTTTACGCACTTGTTTTCTCGCGGTCGAGTAGTCTGTTGGAGATGTTGACAAGAGTTTTCTATATTCGTCCCGCACGACGTCCAACGGTGGTCTCGAGGAATCGTCTGACATAGGGGGGTACGGGCCATGGCGGCCTCTAACTATATAGTCATCAGATTCGTCAGTGTGAATGCTCAAGAGCGTCAACAGGAAGATGAACTCGCATAATAAGACCAGATGGCGAAGGTATGAGGTACCGAGCTCATACAGCTTGTCCGAGTCCGCCTGTTCGCTCGAGCCGTGGCCCCCAGAACGGCCAGAACGGTCATAGCATGCAAGCACATCCGCGACAACCACAGACACAGCCTGTTGCGATATTGGGTAGAGGAGGAGATAGCCCAGGGTGCGGATAGCGACGAGGTTGGCTTCCGCTTGCTCCGTGGTCCGTACTTCGACATCGCGGATGACCTTGTAGGCACTGATCACGTCTGGACAGCACGATGTTGAAGTGAAACCAGAGCGTACACTTTCCAAAGGAGGGAGAGGCTCCCCTGGGGTGTACGCGGGCCTGCGGATCCGAAACTTGTCTAGCATGCTGGTGGGGGGTGTGCAGTTATTGTGAAGCGCGCTCGGCGCTTAGCAACCTGGCCGATGAATTAACCCCTATCTTTGCTCGATCTAGCATGTGCATCATTTTCCTCCGCCATATTCTGTTGAAACGAAGCGTAGCTGCCACTTTGGCGATTACCTGCACGCAGCAAAGGGGTACCCCGAATATAATCGCATTACCACCGCCAATAACATATACTCAAACACAGGGCGAGCACGACGGCGACTCCAGACCGGGGGTGTGGGTGTGCAGGGGGAGAAGACGAACCAGTATACAGGAACAGTATATATCCAATAACGCGAGCACGGGTGGGGTTAGATACGAGGAGAGAGAGATCTACACGCAGAGCATAATTAAGAGCGGAGTGGGATGGATGGATGTGTGTGGGTGTATTGAGGGGGAGTAACTCCGAGAGATGGGGTGATGAGGTGTACGGGAAGGGAGTGTCGGGAGGGGATAGGATAGAGCAGAGATCCAGCAAGAAGACGGCACAGAGAACCCGATGGGAGCGAACCCTCTATATACAGATGAGAAAGAGCGAGCGAGGGCGAGACGAACGGACAGGCCGGGGACCCGCCTACTCGTCCATGCACCAGATCTCGAGGCGTCCCTCGGGCCTGCCCTTGGCGTTGTGCCTCGCCGTCTCAATCGCGAGCTCGTAGTCCATCTCGTCGCGGATCGTGACCTTGCCGCCGTCCTCGTCCTTGAACTTCATGCCGAGCGCACCGGGCACGACGCCAAACTTGCGCGTCACCATGTCCATGAACTCCTCGTACGGCGTCTCGGGCAGGAGCGCCATCCCGCGCACGTCCTCGCGGTAGTACAGCTTCACGCGGATCTTCACCATCTCGAACACGTCCTCGTACTCCCCGCTTACGTACCCCTCCTCCTCCTCCTCGTATCCCCCGTAGAAGCTGCTCCCCGTCTGGCTCCGCGGCCCCGCACTCCGGCTGGTCCCCCGCCGCGTGAGCTTCCGCCGCACGCTGCCCCCGCCCACGATACTGCCGCCGCCGTAGCTGCTCGGGGGTGCGCTCGGGCGCCCGCCGCGTCCCACGCCCTTGGCCCAGTTCGCGACGCGGCCCTCGGAGCTCGGCAGCGGGGGAACTTCTTCCGCAGCCTCGCCCGTGTATCCGTCCAGGTAGTCGTCGTAGAACTCGGTCATGCGGGCTCCAGCGCCTTGTTGCTGCGCGGGGGGACTCGGGCCTGTCGGGGAGCCGTTCTTGCGGATGCTCAACCCGCGCATGGGCCCGTTGAGGCCGAGAGGGACGGGTGCGTTGGCGCCGCGGCCGGTGCCTGCGGACGTGGCGCTGCGAGCGAGTGAGGGACCAGCCGGGCCGGTGGGCGACGTCTTTGGGGGCGTCGCGGGCGCAGGGGTGCCGGCGGCGGCGCGTATACGGTCGCGGGCGTCGGCGGGGACGGTGATCGTGGTCTTGGCGCGCTGAAGTGCCGGGGACGGCTTCGGGTCGTCGCCGTTTATGGGCTTGGGGACGTTCACGGAGGGCGCGGCGACGGTGGCGGAGCGGGTGAGGCCCGAGGTGGGACCGTCGTCGAGGAAGACGTTGGTGGGGGTGATGCCCTGCTTGAGACGGGCGACGCCGGTGAACTCGGTGAAGAGGTCGTTGGTTGACTCTGCGGCGACGAGCTTGGCCTTGCCGAGGAAGTCACGGGCCTTAGAGTTCTCGAGCTTCTTCTGGGCGGGGCGGTAGAGGACACCGACGGGCTGAGGCGGGTTTCGTGAGCAAATGGAAAGGTCAAGCGGTGCAAGGACTCACGATGCTGAAGACGGTGTAGCCCTCGCCGCGGTCCTGGATGGCGTCGTCGATGACACCGTGCTCCTCTGTGGCCTTCTCGCGCTGGGCATCTTGCATGTCTGCAAGACCCTCCTGCAACTGACCCATGTAGATCTGGGTGAGGCCGCGGTTGAAGAGGACCTCGGCAGAGAAGAGCTTGAACTTGAGGCCAAGCTGCTCATAGTTTATGAACTGGTTGCCGCGGAGGTAGAGGAGCGCAGAGGAGAAGTCGTTGTAGGCGGCATCGTAACGGGTGAGGAGGAAGTTGGAGACGCCGCATTGGAAATATCTGGGGAGAGCACGTTAGTTGTGGGTATGAGAATGCATGTACGAAGGGGGAGGCGGTGCAAGGACGCGCGGGATCAGTAGGAGGTCTCAGGAGGAGGCAACAAACAAAGGGCTGTATCTGTAGCCATGACGAGGAAAACGAGCGCCGGACGGGGGTCCGGGATGGAATGGATCCGGAGACGGGTTCAGAACAAAGGGGGGTGGAGAAGGTTGCGGGAGTTGGACGGGCAAAGTACACGGTCACCTGGTGCCGGTGCGAAGACGAGAAGAAAGAGGGAAAGGTTGTTGAACGTGGCGCGTCCGAGGAGGAGCTCGTTCGGTTTGAACAAGGGATGGATTCCCATGGAGGAGATATGGAGGACGCTCGGTCGTCAAGGGACGGCAGGCACATTGCAGAACGAGTGCGGGAAAGGGACTGCGTGGTGGGAAGGCAGCGCAGAGACTGTGCACATGAGGACGCTCAAACTTGGGAGCCCGAATGGCCTGAATATTGGGGGCGAAGGATTGGAATAGACTGAAGTTATGCGAGCGAAAGCGGCATGCACTGTGCCGGCTAAGAGGGGACGGGAAACGGAAAGCGGACTGCGGAAGGAGGCGCAGGGACGGACGCTGTGGCCAGCGCATCGGACGGGAAGGGAGAGAGAAGAGAAGAGGACTCACGCAACAGCAAGATACTGGTCGAGCTCAGTGGCAGCGGTAAACTGCTCGACAGCAGCCTCGTGCTCGCCAAGAGTGGCATAGATGAGACCAATGTTGGTGAGGATCTTGGAGGAGTCGGCAATCTGGGAGAAGAGCTCCAAGCTCTTCTCAAAGTCTTCCTGGTCGTACGCCTGGAGAGCAGCAGCCCAAGTCTCGAGCTCGGCTTTGAGAGACATGGTGGACGTAGAGAGTAGAGTGTGTGGGTACGGGGGCCGGTTGATGGATGGGTGCGATTAGCGGAGATACGGGTGAGAAGGGAGGCGATCGTCGCAGAGTCGTGAGGGGCGTGCCGGACGCAGAGAGCGGTAACGAAAGGAAGGAAGAGGACGAAGAGGACGACAAAAGAGAGTCAAGGTGCGAATAAGAGCAGCGAAAGGGCAGCGGGACAAGGCGGCCTAAAACACGGCTCGGCCATCCCAGACAAGTCCAGGGCGCTCCATCATCCAATCACATCCACGTATCCACGGCAACCCCCGCCGTCATGCCCGATGGGGTACTCCCGGCCGGCGACTCGGTGATGCGCACATCGACGATCCAGTGCTGCCATCACACAGCGCAACTCATCGCACAGCCAACTCTCATGCATGCGCGTGCTGTCCGTAGGCTGCACGTCCACGTAACCACCCCAGCTGGCGTATGTCCTCGCACGACTGACAAATAACCACGCCCGACGTCCGAACTTATACATCCCCTCTGCCAAAGTGCTTCCTCATTTCCTCGGCATTCTCACCCTCTTCTTCCAGACTCGTCCATCTCTCCCCCTCCCCGTCCAGACCCTGATCTTCTCTTCCGCGACATCCACTCCCTCGGTCCCTCCTCTGTCATCCCCGTTCCATCGGTAACTACTCACCCGGCCCCTGCGTGCATTCTACTTTCAGACTGTCACCCTCGGCCACTGTACTACTACCACATATACGGCAGCGTACGCCACGCACACAGGCTCCGACCTTGTCCTTTTCGCACACTCAACCTCTCGTGTCATTCTTTGTCCGCAGTTACTACTACTGCCGATCCCCGACTTCGGCCGCCACCAGCCCGTCATGATTGAATCTCGGATCCGACACTCTTCTTATTCTTCTGTCCTTTTCTGACCTCGCTTTAACCACAGTCCAAATATCCTCCCGTACGCCAAGCGCTTCTGATTACCATCACAGCGCATGCGGCTGACACAACAGCAGAGTCGTGCGTAATCCTCTCCTTCACACCACTCAGCGAGCCGAGGTTTGAATGGTACATTGCTGCACACCTTCCCCATCTTTCCGACCGCTGACCACTCTGATGATGCAGGTATGCATACGTACTCGACCCTCCTGTCCCCCTCGTCTTCATGTTGGTGGTGACGTACAGTACACGTCGCTGATGGTCGGAATGACAAAAAGGGCGGTGCGTCCGCCAGGGTCAACGGCTTCAAGCCGCCGCCGGTCATCTTCAAGCCTGCTGAGAATACCGCATGCTTGGGAGAACGCGCGTGCTCGTACAGTAGCTTCTTACTGCGTTGCGATGCAACAATTCCCTCGCCTTCAGCTTCCGCACCGGCCTGGCGACCCGCGTAGGGAACGTTCGGCCCGAGACGCTGCACTAGCAGGTCATTGACATGCCCCCGAGCCCGCTGGGCATCAAGTTCAAGGACGAGGACGCCTGGAAAATCACGCGACGACAATGGGCAAACGAACGAAGATAGAAGGCGATTGGAGACTGAAGTTGGGGGAGGCAAATTCGGGGCCCACCAATCTCCGGAAACCTCTCGCATCTCTTGATCCAAAGATACAACGCGTAGAGAGCAGCTCACCGACCGAATGCTAGGAGACGAGAGGAACCCATGGCACAAGTAGTCGTATACATCAGACATCCAGGTCCTCAATTAAAAGTCGAATACAGGGAAAGATGGGCGGAGGAGAGCGAATGTGTTCGTTCTAGGGTCTGGAACACTCCCTGAAATACCATGCGAATCAGTGTCGAACAGTGACATGCCACACCACGTTCTTCCCAAGAACACCACCACCGCTCTTGCCCGTATTGCCCTCTTTGACGGCATCTGCTACGATGGCCTTGCCCTTCTCGAACGTCCCGAGTAGAGCAGGGATGGGCTATGGTCGCGGTTCGAATAGTTCGCGAGCATAATGTCGTACTTGAACGTAAACGGACGACCTAGCTCGAGAGTACTTCATCATCTCGTTCATGGCGACGATGGTGTGCGTTCGTCTCTCATATCGTCGTCGGTGAGCTGATGAGCTGGTGAAAGTGGAATTCGTCGGTGCCTCCGAATGTGGCGCAATTGTTCTCCGTAGTGCGGTAGACGGAATTGTGGCATCCTGGCGTACTCAACCATGTAATCTTCTTGAACGGCCACCCGGAAAAAAAGATAAGGGACGTGTCAATGCTTGCCGCTGCTGGCCAGGAGGCTAGGGGGAATGGTCTTCCGGTGTTTACGGTTGTTCGTCAGGCGTCGACATTTCTGCCATCGTAGTCAACAACTGCTACAGGTTAACAATTCACGTACAAACTTCTGCGCTTTGAGTGCTGCCTGCGAGAACGTGAGTACCTCCTCGAGACAGAGCCAGTTTCTTAAAGGGTCGGATTGTCCATGTCCCCGTTGAATCGAGGGAGAGCGGGATCTTGTTGAACGGTTGACGGAATAGGCAATCAGCGGGAAGCGCAGTCAAGAGGCGAGCCGACGGCGCGCGACGGGCGCTCGGTGCAGTTCCCGACATCGACGACGACCTTCGCCTTCGCCTTCGCTGCTTTCCTCGACGAGCTCATCGCTGGCTACGATGAGCGACGACTTCGTTCGCTTGGTCTCTCAGGCCAACCCCGCCTCCAGACAACAGTATCAGCCTGCGAACACCGGCTACCCGCCCTCCTCTTCTCCTCCGCAGGCTCTGGACCCCTTCTTCGACGATGACGACGACATCCCCGACTCTGCCTTTGGCCGGCCGCCTGCTATGCAGTCCAAGGAGAGCGGCCTGCCCCTTGCTCGCTCTGGCGCACCTCCCGCTGGTGTCGGAAACTCTCAGCTCAGCTTGCCCACCTCCATCCAACCAGACCAGTGGTCCTTTGACGACGACCAGCCTACCTCAAAACCCTTCCAGGGTTCCGCATCTTTCCCTGGTCCCTCCAAGACCCACCAGCGCAAACCGTCAAAGTCGCTCAAGAAGCGGTGGAAGTGGCCATGGGACAAGAAGGAGAAAGTCCTCACCGGCGACCGTGCCATTGCGCTCAACAACCACATCGCGAACAGCGACTTCTGCAACAACTATGTCTCCACTAGCAAGTACAACCTTGCCACCTTCGTTCCCAAGTTCCTCTTCGGTGCGTGCTGTATTTTGCCCTGCCCTCGAATGCACTTGTTCACGCTCCCGCGCAGAGCAATTCTCGAAATACGCCAACTTGTTCTTCCTCTTCACTGCCCTCATCCAGCAGATACCCGACGTGTCTCCCACGAACAGATATACCACCATTGCACCTCTAAGTGTTGTACTACTAGCGTCCGCATTCAAGGAGACTCAGGAAGACTTGGTGAGTACCCCTCCTCTGGCTTCCGCGCCCAGTCTTGTCTCGCAAGTGCACGCGTCCCCCTTCTCCTTACGTCGCTTGGCGGCGAAGAGCGGCTTTGCCGTCTGTCAGAGCGCGCTGCTGCGCCCTAAGCTGTGCGACGCTCGAGCATCGCCCGATTGCACATAGAAGATGATGCTGACACTACGGTAGAAACGTCACCAATCAGATTCCGAGCTCAACTCGCGTCTGGCGAAGGTCCTGCAGCCGGACGGCACGTTTGCGGACAAGAAATGGAAGGACATCATGGTCGGAGATGTGCTGCGACTGGAGAGCGACGAGTTCATCCCCGCGGACGTCCTCCTGCTCAGTTCGAGTGAACCAGAGGGCTTCTGTTACATTGAGACGTCCAACCTCGACGGGTGAGTTGTCAATTGCTATAATTACGATATAACTCCCCTCACATATAGCAGAGAGACCAACTTGAAGATCAAGCAGGCTTCGCCGCAGACAGCCAACTTGACTTCCCCGCACTTGGTTACGTCTCTGCATGGCACGCTGCGCTCAGAACACCCCAATAACTCGCTGTACACGTATGAAGGCACGCTGGAGCTTGTCTCGAGTGGTGGCGTCCCCAAGCAGGTTCCCCTTGGCCCAGATCAACTGCTTCTGCGAGGAGCGCAGATCCGGAACACGCCGTGGGCTTACGGGCTCGTCGTCTTCACTGGCCACGAGACGAAGCTGATGCGGAATGCGACGTAAGTGTCCACGTTCTCGTCGTGTTTATGTGTATCTGTGTATTCACGGTCATGCAGCGCTGCGCCGATCAAGCGTACAGCCGTAGAGCGCCAGGTCAACATCCACATCGTCTTCTTGTTCGTCTTTCTGTTGGCTCTTTCCATCGGCTCGACAATCGGCAGCAGTATTCGTCAGGTGAGCTCGTTGCGATCTTGGTTGACCTTTTTGCTGACTTCGCCGCTGTAGTGGTTCTTCTCCAGCGCACAGTGGTATCTGCTCGAGCAGTCGACTATCAGTGGCAGAGGTAAGCAAGTGGCGTCCTCCTTTTGAGCTAATGCTAACATTCCTTGCAGCGAAGGGCTTCATCGAAGGTCAGACTGTTCGGCTAATATACCCAAGACCTCATCTCACACCCACCCAGACATCCTGACGTTCATCATCCTGTACAACAACCTGATCCCGATCTCGCTCATCGTGACGATGGAAGTCGTCAAGTTCCAACAGGCACAGCTAATCAACTCAGACCTCGACATGTACTACGCAAAGACGGACACCCCCGCCCTGTGCCGGACGTCGTCGCTCGTCGAAGAGCTCGGTCAGATCGAGTACGTTTTTAGCGACAAGACCGGCACACTGACACGGAACGAGATGGAGTTCCGGTTCTGCTCCATCGGTGGTGTTGCGTACGCAGACGTCGTCGACGAGAGCCACCGCGGCGACAGCGACGACGACAAGGAGGCTTGGCGTTCGTTTGCGGACCTGCGTGCGATGGTCACTGGCGCATCGAACCCGTTCGTGGATGTGGCTTCAGACGCGGGTGGCGAGCGCGAGGTCGCGAACGAGTTCTTGACGCTGCTTGCGGTGTGCCACACCGTCATTCCGGAGCTTCGCGATGGCAAGATGCACTATCAGGCGAGTAGTCCGGACGAGGCTGCGCTTGTTGCTGGGGCAGAATTGCTCGGATACCAATTCCACGTACGTGCGTCCTTGATGGAGGTTTTGGGTTTGAGCTAACAAGCAGTTTTTTGCAGACTCGTAAGCCGAAGTCGGTCTTCGTTAACGTCCACGGCGCGTCGCTCGAGTACGAGATCCTCAACGTTTGCGAGTTCAATTCGACCCGGAAGCGCATGTCCACGGTCGTGCGGTGTCCAGACGGCAAGATCAAGCTGTTCTGCAAGGGCGCGGACACGGTCATCCTCGAGCGCCTCAGCGAGAACCAGCCGTACACCGAGAAGACGCTCCTGCACCTCGAGGACTACGCCACGGACGGTCTCCGGACGCTTTGCATAGCGTCTCGCGATATCCCAGAGGCAGAGTACCGCCAATGGGTGACGATCTACGACCAGGCTGCCGCGACGATCAACGGGCGTGGCGATGCGCTGGACAAGGCGGCGGAGCTCATCGAGAGGGACATGTTCCTCCTGGGCGCGACGGCTATCGAGGACAAGCTACAGGAGGGCGTGCCGGATACGATCCACACGCTGCAGATGGCCGGTATCAAGGTGCGTCGCTCGGGGAACCGGGGCTACGTCTGAAATACTGACGGCGCGTTGTGGATGCGAATGTAGGTGTGGGTTCTCACTGGGGACAGGCAGGAGACTGCGATCAACATCGGCATGTCGTGCAGGCTGATATCGGAGTCGATGAACTTGGTAAGCTGTTCTCGGCGAGTGGGTTCCGAGACGGATGTTGACGCCGCTGCTAGGTCATCGTGAATGAGGAGACGGCGCATGAGACGCAAGAGTTCATCACGAAGCGACTTTCGGCGCTTAAGAACCAACGGAGTACCGGGGACCAGGAGGATCTCGCTCTCATCATCGGTACGTGCTTCCCTCTGTCCTCCATGACTTCTTCCGAATTGAAGTGACCTGATTGCTTGTGCAGATGGGAAGAGTCTGACGTTCGCGCTTGAGAAGGAGATCTCGAAGACTTTCCTCGAGCTCGCGATCTTGTGCAAGGCTGTCATTTGCTGTACGTATGGTATACCTTCGTAGCGTGCCATCGCTTATCGCGTCTGTTCAGGTCGTGTATCCCCGCTGCAGAAGGCGCTTGTCGTCAAGCTTGTGAAGAAGAATCAAAAGTCGATCCTGCTCGCAATCGGTGATGGCGCCAACGACGTCAGCATGATCCAGGCCGCACACGTCGGGGTTGGTATCTCCGGTGTCGAGGTGAGTGTACTCAGGGATTCACAGCGTGTTCGTTGCTCACTCTTCTTGCAGGGTCTTCAAGCTGCGCGTGCTGCCGATGTTGCCATCTCCCAGTTCCGGTACCTTAAGAAACTGCTTCTTGTCCACGGATCATGGAGTTACACTCGTCTGTCAAAGCTCCTGTTATGTGAGCGATCTCATTCTTTCCCCCGCATAGCTTGTATTGACGAACTTTGTGATTAGACTCCTTCTACAAGAACATAGTCCTGTACATGACGCAGTTCTGGGTACGTTGGTCCGGATCTGCTTCTCCGAAGCCTTGCTAACGTCATGACAGTTCTCCTTCTTCAACAATTTCTCGGGGCAGATCGCCTACGAATCCTGGACACTCTCTTTGTACAACGTTGTCTTTACCGTCCTCCCGCCTCTCGTCATCGGTATCTTCGATCAGTTCGTTTCCGCGCGAATCCTCGACCGTTATCCGCAACTGTACATGCTCGGCCAAAAGAATGCGTTCTTCACGCGGACGCAGTTCTGGTTGTGGGTCGGAAACGCCTTGTACCACAGTATCGTACGTGTGACAAGTGCTCTTGTTCTGTCGAGGTGTATTGACCATTCTCTTCAGGTGCTCTTCGGTTTCTCAATCATTCTCTTCTGGGGCGACCTCAAGCAAGCGACCGGATTCGACTCTGGACATTGGTTCTGGGGAACGACGCTGTACCTTGCTGTTCTCCTCACGGTCCTTGGCAAGGCAGCTCTGATCTCCGAGTATGTCCCCGAGTCTTTTTGTCAGCCTGACTTCTCGCTAACTTGGTTATCATAGCTTATGGACAAAGTACACGGTTGCGGCTATTCCCGGTTCCTTCGTCTTCACTATGCTCTTCTTGCCCCTCTACGCTGTGGTCGCTCCGGCCATCGGCTTCTCGACCGAGTATCGAGGGATTGTGCCTCGGCTGTGGACAGACGCAGTCTTCTACTTCGTCCTCCTGCTCGTGCCAATCATCTGCTTGACGCGTGACTTTGTCTGGAAATAGTGAGTCATCGTTGACTTATTCACCAAGTGACTCGCTCACGCTGATGTGCTCGCAGCTACCGGAGAACGTACATGCCGGAAACGTATCACATCGCGCAGGAGATCCAGAAGTACAACATTCCGGACTACCGACCGCGACAAGAGCAGTGCGTACTATGCCTGTCACTCGACATTGCGTTAATTGGCCGCTGACATGGCGTTCTTCACGTAGGTTCCAGAAGGCGATCAAGAAGGTGCGCGCGGTACAGCGCATGCGGAGAAATCGTGGTTTCGCGTTCAGTCAGACGGAGAACGCGGCGCGGCAAGACCAGGCGCGGTTGATACGAGCTTACGACACGTCGAAGACGGGTGCGAGGCCGTCGGGGTACTGAGTACTACGCCTGTGGTGGGGTTGTCTTTCGACAGATATCTACGTATCCGCTACTCTATCATTATACGGACATGTACTTTACGATAGTTCTTGCATCCTATGCTAATGACTGCGCAGACCTCGTTCTTGTGATTAATCCGGAATTGCACCGTAGTACGTGATGTTCACATGCTTCATATGGACTTGGTGGTTGCCCGGTCGTATGTGCTAGCGAGTACACGAGGCGAGTGAAGGTGACAGAGAGATATGGAGATGTAATTACGTACACATACATATTACTCATATTACTCCTTGCCACGAGAGATGGCTGGGTGGTCTAATGAGTGGATACTAGCAATTGCACACCACTGTTGCCCTTCCATTCATGTGCTCTATGGTGTATGATGTGCATCTTTTGTACAACATGGACTGAGTACCCAATTTTTGCCCTTTTCCTCAACTTGATTGTTATGACCAATTGGATCTTCTCTTAATTGGAGGTCAAGCCATTTGTCATAATTCTCAAAAGTAATGGAGTTCTTGCCACTACACAATGTATGTACTGACTAAGTGCTCTGTGCACCATACAGGTCCTCTCAGACTCTGAGACTTTGCTAAATTCTGAATTAATTACATCCATCCTTGCACATCATCATACATCTGCTTCATTCACTTCAAGTTCCACCCTCAATACTCAATAGTGGTAGGGAGAGCCTAAAGAAGTAGAAAGGCAAGGAAAGTAGGAAGAGTAGAGAGAGTAAAGAGCAGAGCAGAGTAAAAATAAAGCAGAGAGGTTGTTAGCAAGTCCAACAGGTGCATGGTTAGCTATGCATTTTGCATGTATATCAGTTTTTTGATATGGGCAGTTCTCACTGAACATTAGTGGATATTAATTTGATATAGTATAATATTTAAACAAATATCTGCAATTCTCACTGTACTTCAAAAGCCTATAAGACAGTGAGCTTGAGGCCTTAAAAGTACTTTCCTGGGCTAGGATTGAACTGCTACCCCATTAAGCATACAAAACCAGGTGCTTACATAAGGTTGTCAGTTCAGGACCACTACTAATGGTAAGTTCCAACTTCAACTCAACTGCTGCTTTTTGGGCTGGCAGATTGTTGTGAATTAAAAGATAAATAAACAGCTTTGAAGCCAGTTATAATCAATAAAAATACAAAGAGCATTATGTAGGTACAAAAATGTCTGCTAGCTAAGGCAATAAGGAAAAATATTGGAATCTCTGATAGCTTTTAGTATATTAGAGTTTTTCTACAACTATCATAATAAATGAAATCAGCTCAGAAAGCTCCTCTAGCCCATCAATTTCATCTTTAGGGTCATTATCCTCCTCAACCTTCTTGTGATTATCAACTGCAAACTTGATGCTCATTGAAGTACCCTTTCTCTTGCCCTTTGTGGCACCCATCACCACTGACATGTCTTGTTTGGCCTCCTCATACTCCTGCAACTTCCTCACCAACTTCTCCAGCTGCTTTCTATCATTATCAGCCTTGTCTCTCACTTTCTCACCCTGTGCATCAAACTGTTTGATCAAGCTCTTTGCAACCAGTGCTATTATATAAAGGAAGCACTGCCCATGCACTTTGTGTCTATCAAATATATCACCAAGAAGCTTGGGCTTAGTGAGCTCCTCAACCATGCAATTGTTAATAGAAGTATTGTCACACACCAGCATCAGTGAAACAGTGCAGGTACAATAGCACACTATGGTGGCTATAGCACACCATAGGTGCTGTCTGTACTGATGGGGTGCTACAGCATGCTATAGCATATCCTTGGGGGCTGCAGAGGGCTATGGTTCATTGAATTTCTATACGGTGGGCTACAATTCTTCCAGAATACATTGTATTGTGCTACAATGTACAATCATCAGCTATATACATAGGTGATAAAACCAAAGACTCCAAGATCTTGGGGGAGACTGATGTTCCTCCAGGTGTCATCGTGGGTGCTCTGATGTGTCGGCTTGATGTGTGCACTAGCTTGCTCTTCATTTGTCACGTCTCTCTAAGGCTGAATGCAGATTGATCTGTGGGTGATCTGGATCTGCACCCATGGATTAAGGGCACTTTTCAACCTTGATCTGGATCCTCAATGATCTGGATCTGCAGTGATCTGCAATCTGCAGATCCAGATCATTGCAGGTCTGGCTTTGAGTTTACGAGCTTTGATCTGCAAGTGAGCTGGATTCACATTCAGCCTTATCTCTCTTCTCAGCACAAGAGCTCATATAGAGGGTGCATCCTCTTTGGCTGCTGGCTCACTTTGTACAATGACTGTCATGCATTGTGACAGTGCACGTTTCAAGTTATCAGTTCTACAATACTTATACTACGTAGCTGCCTGAGGGGAGTCTGCATGCAAGAGTAAAGGTGAAGCACTAGGGTAATTTGGAGCTGAGTGAGAGATATATGCAATGGTGCGTCATATCCCCCATTGTGTGCATTAGTGTCCCATGCTTAAGGCAGCTTTGAAGAGCATGAAAGACTGCACAGATGCTCCCCTTGTCCCCGTTCAAATCAGGACCCCACCTCAAGCTGTCCATACTCAAGCCACAGTGGCCAGATATGACATTTGCAACTAGATGGGTGTGTTCTTTCACATGGTCATGGTGAAGCCTTTACCCCCTCTTATATTCATTGTCTGTTTCATCTCCCCCATCTCCAACTCCCATCCCCAACTCTCTCTTCAACAACAACCATCTCCTCTTTCAAAACATGCACTGACTATTGCAGCCCCACAGATCATGATGCTCTGGTCAAGCTCGATCCATATGTGCTGACTATATGTGCTATCGCTTGTTATATGCAATGTCTTGCTGGCTGTATGCACCCTTCATGTGCAGGATCACATACCTCCAGTCGCTCACATATCATCCCATTCTTTGACCACTTTCAGCACAAGGACCTGAAAGGTACACATATCTGCATGGTCTTTGAGGTCCTTGGTGAGAACCTGCTGGGCCTGATCAAGCAGTACCAGAACAAGGGTGTCCCGATGCACCTGGTAAAGCAGATTGTGAAACCCTCCTTGGGCTCGACTACATGCACCACTATTGTGGCACCATTCTAGTACAGGTGCATTATCAGATGTATCATCCAACCTCTTGTGCTGACCACATGGGCCTAGATCTGAAGCATGTACTCCCAAAGCTGAGCTTATCCAGGTGCAATACAATCTCTCATCAAATACATGTGTTTTGCATCAGTGCATTTGCTGGTGCGTCATTGATGCTTGTGCTCACACTTAGATTGCACCAATATCTCTTCATTAAGCTCCCACTGCACACACCTTCATTATCTTTTGACCAGTCACCATGCTGCCCACTGTAGAGACTGCCAGCTTTAAGGTTCATCTAGTTGTATCTCTAGTCTTGCTTATACTCACCATCCACAGTTCAACCACACAATGATTGATGTCACAGACCCCAGGCATCCCTCAAAATCTACACAGAGGCTTGTCCATCGTCCTTCTCTTCTCACCTCCCCCGCTAATCCACTGCAGATCATCTGGACCTCACTGCTAGTCTGTGCTTTCCTGCCTCCTCTATCTGCTCACACTGATGTGCCCGCAGAGAATAGATTTAAGACCTTGAAGACCTTCACCCTCTTGCACTTGGTAACATGCTCAAGTGCTTGCATCTCCTTTTCCATCATCTTTTGGACTAGATGACTCATTCTCAGTGCACAATTAGATAGTAATTATATTGCTCTATCACTGCTATGACAATTGTGTGCTGCAATATTGCCAGCCAGGTCAAACTGTGTGAGCTGCTGGGCTATCACACAACTCATATGATGCTATTGCACACATGCTTGTGTACTACAGTTGCTCTATAGCCATCTACAGATCTCACCCTATTGTACTACAGGAGGGCTATAATCCTTGGTAGCCAGCTACCAATTCCTCCCTTAGATGCTATGACTGGCTATAGCACCAACCTTGCCCTGATAGCATGGCCATAGCACATGGTAGGTGCCCATAACAGCTATAGCTGAATGCAAGTACCATGACAGACTACAGCTTTCCATGGTACCCACACAGGGTTTAGTGATAAGAGCCATGATCTTCCATCAATCCTAGTAAGCTCATGCATGTTCAACAACTACATGGGATTATTTACTGATCTTCTTTTTGATACTGAACTTCTTCAGCATTAAAATTGATGAGAAATAAAGAGATCATTTTTTAGGTGCAATGTTTTCTGCCAAAAGATGTCACAACTTCCATTGCCTGTGGGAATTATGTTCAAATTCAGAAAGTCTTCAGTAAGTAGCAGTCAACAGAATTTAAGCGCTATGTAAGTAATTTTGTTACCTCTGGAACCCTACCCTAGGGTTGGCTTGATCATGCATCAGTGACTGTGGTGCTCAGCGTGACAGAGTGTTACTTACCAGAGTTACTCACTTCTTACTTTCCTTGTTTCACTATAACTACACTCAATATCATCCAGTTATGTTGAGTGCAATCCATCCTATTTCCATTATTTGACAGCAGCAACAATGTATCCATTATACACCAACTAGCATCACTATAGACTTTGTGGCAAGTGTTTCTATTGATGTTTGTTATCAGTTCATTGAGTTAGTTCAAAAACACAGTCAATGAGTTGCAGTTTCACGCATTTGTGCGCTTAATATTATTTACTGAATGTCATCCAGTTATAATGATTGCAATCCATCCTATTGCCATTAAACAAATCCTCTTCAAAGGCACTAGAGTGACCACAGACTCTGCTACAAGTGTCTCTATCAATTTTTTGAATCAGTTTATTGAACTATTGCAAAAACTAAAAACTAGAGTGCTAGGCTACAGGAGGTGATAAAAAACTGTGAATGCTGGACCAAGAATGATGTCATATGACAGTTTTCCATCACCCCCTGCAGCCTAGCACCCAAGCACGTGCTAAGATCACATATATAACTAGAAATGAAACACAATGTAACAAAATTTGTTACTAGCAGGACCCTGGCTTAGGGCTGTATTGATTGCCCATCAGTGGCTGTGCTATTAAGCATCTAAGTGCTACAAGTGCAAAAGCTTGACTCATTACTTCTCTTTTGACAATAGTTCAAAAGGCTCATAATCAACATTACTAGAGAGACTTATTGTAGTGTCTATAGTTTTTTTGTCTTGTATACAACACATTGTTACTGTATTTCCATCAATGCTAATAGGGTGGATTGCAGTCATGGGTTGTAGATGACAGTCATCTGGCTTTGCTTCTTTAGCCATATCTTTCTCAATTAGTTGGTTTTGGATAATTCTGGTATTGTTGAAAAGCTTACATTTATCTCTATAATATGGAGACCCTTGAGTGGGGTATGTACCTGCCAGAGTCATGCAATGGGATACCCATACTATACAGGTACAGATACATATATGACCTGAAATTATATACCTGAGGGCTACCTATGCTTTGCCTATTGAAAGCTGGCTGATATAATCAAGCTTAATGTCATATTCTGTGCACATGTCTCTAAAACTCCAGGCTCTGGACCTTTGATACTTAGGACTCCAAACTCTGAAGTTGTTACTAGAATGTGTTACATCCCATGCTTAAGTCCCTCATCCCCACCACTTCTCTGCCACAACTCTGACAGGACTACCTCTAAACTCTGTCCCCTTTCTCAGTTATGACTTGTCTTATGACTTCTGTTCTCGTCTCTGGTCTTAATTCTCTGCTTGACTTTCTTACTCATAGCTTGCTCCGGTATAAACTCTGAAGCCTCTTGTCGGACTTCTGCAAATTGGAGATATTGACACATCTTCGGGTGTTGGCCAATAACTTCACCAAGTCTTCACTTATTGTGCACTTTTGGACTTTGGACTTTGGACTTCCGTTCGGAGTTTGACTTGTGCGCACGGTCCTAACACATATGGGGATGGTCATCAATGAATCTAAAGACATTGAGCCAATCCCCTAGCATAAGACTTTGGCAGGTTGACGGAGTGTTCTGTGCAGCTGGCAGATGCTGCACTCGAGGCTTGGAATCTGATTTGGCAGCATCAGATGGACATAGCTGCATTAGATGCACTTTCTGAGAGGTGACATGAGACATGACTCTGAGTTGGAGCTCGAGATGTGGTAGAGAAGTGATGCCAGCAGTAGCATCAACCAAATTGGATGGCCCCAGTGGGGAATAATTTGGTGCGGGACACACATCGGAACTCTATTACTTATGCAGGTAGGCAGAAATAGGAATATGACTGCCTCTCATCCTGGGGGGCAAGGTAGCTCTATTCCCTAATGGAATTATTCCCCAGCAGCTAATTCCTTAGTAGAGATTCAACTGTACTAATATCACTTGAAGACCAATCATTAAGCTTACTAGCTATAGAACACCACTTATGTGCCATTTGAGGCCAAAGCAGTGACCAAAAATCCGGAGCTGTGGGAATTTCATCTCAAATCGGTAATCAAGCACCTGTCCAAATAAGTCCGAGGGTGCCATCTCGGTAGGCTTGAAGTCACTGATGCAGAAATTTCTGGGCATAGAAGCAACACACCCTTGTTTCAACAGTAGCTTAATAGACTACTAAGAAATATAAGTAGTGATATTATACACTCTATAAGGACTCTAGTCCATCAGAAAGGTCTCACCTTTCCAGTTAAATAATGAGAATAGGATGGATTGCAGTCATGATTACTGGATGACATTAGTTCCAAGGTTGCATGCAGCAAGTAATACTAGCAAGTAATATTGACAGAGGCAATGAACAACATGCTCAGCAAGTAGCTTGAACTACTAGACCACTAAAATTGACATTGAAATGGCTATACTTATGATAGTCTTGTATATACTGATACTTACACATAAGGGCAAACTTGTTTATTGCATATCTTTGTCAGTTCTTATCTATTTGGAATGTTCTTTGTGCCAACTGAGAGCTAAAATGAGGCTCTATTGGAAGCTTTATTTCAGCTCCATGTCTACTGTGTGCAGTAAACATATTTGATGTGTATCTTCCTTGATTCTTATTCTCACTAAATGCCTTTGGCATCATTCATCCATTGGAAAGCTTATATGTATTGAACATTCAATATAGATCACTAATCAAAAGTCTATATGCTAAGAGTACACAACTAGTGAATATTATTAATAACAGTTGAGCCACAATTGTTATGCTCTCATTATAGCTCTATATTACAAACAGATCTCTAAACTATTATTGTGCCATCATACTATGATGGTCAGTGTAGCTGTTAGGACCATGCACATAAGTCGAACTTGGGAAGGAAGTCCAATGATGAAGTCCAAAGTCCAAAGTCTGATAGTACACAGTAAGTGAAGACTTTGGTGAAGTTATTGACCAATGCCTAAAGATACATCTACATCTTCAATTTGCAGAAGTCCAATGGAAGACTCCAGAGTTTATATCAGAGCAAGCTACAAATAAGAGAGTCAAGCAGAGAGTAAAAACAGAGACTAGAACAAAAGTCAGAGGTCAGAGATTAAGAGGTCCAATGGAAGGTCAGATGGAGTTAAGACAGAGATTTCAGGACAAGTCAGATTGAGATATCAGAACTGAGGAACTATACAACTGTAAGGTAAGGCTTATATATGATATCCAAATGTCCGGTCAGAGTCTAAAGAAATAGAAAGTCAACAGGAGACGAAAAGTGGATGTGATGAGGTAGAAGCAAACAATCAAGCCTAGTAAGTATAAGTAATGAATAAAACATCCATTGAGCCGATGACAGAGCAGAAGTCCGAGTAAGACATAATGAGTAGAAAGAGGGTAATGAGGCCATAACTTGGAAAGAAAGTCCAGTTGGGATTGTGTTCAGTTCTCTAGTTATAATCTTGTCTATTTCTAGTACTTGTCCTCTTGTTTAATAGCAGTCCCTTGATGTTGTCATTGCCACAACACTCCCACTTCTAGTCCTTGTCAGACTAGTTTTCTGCTACCTAATGCCAAGGTATATTATCAGTGCAGTGTACTACTAATACTTGAACACATTAGGTCATCTAGTCAACCCTAAAGCTGTGCATCCTAAGAGGTCATGCTACAGGCCCATGTCTCCACTGAGGTGAACACCAGGGTTGATTGGGTGCTTGCAAGATTGCAGTTGGCACCATACTACTGTTGTGTAGCCTTGCATCCCAGAGGAAGCTAAGGTGTAATTTTTGACCAGAGACTGGATCTCATTTGGAGCAGCTACCAGCCAAAACTCTTGTTTATCTGCCAGGAGCCAGTTAACCTCAGCACTGGAGTGAGGCTCACCACCAAAGTGCTCCTCATTTGCCTGGAATGCATGCTTTAGCCACACTCAAAAGGAAAGGCTAGAGCTTCATATACCAAGCAGTCCTTCATTGGACATAATAGTGTAACACTCGCTCAAGTATTACACATGTTCACGCTGGCCTCCCGCTTCTGGACGTTTGTTCTTTCCTTTTACATTATGTATATACATAGTACTCTCGGTCCTGCGTTGTTCTCCAACTTACCCTTGAACAGCACAGATATACTCTCTTTTGTGCTCTCCCCTCTGTATCTCCAACTTACCCTTGAATGATGCAGTTTGTACCTCTTCATGTCTTTTGTCTGAACAGTGTGAGCTGGCGAGCCAGCTTCCACTTTTTTTTGAAGAACCTACACACTGCATCAAACTCAACTTGAGAGCACAACTCTTCTGGAACATCCACATGAAATACCATAGGGCTTCATGCCCATAACAAGTTCCCGTTCCCCCCTCTTATACTCCAGTTGCCCTTGGTGTTCCTCCTGTAACTCTCACCTGCACCTGTACTCCTGTCCCACACCTGCCCACCATGTCTTTCTCTCGCCAACTCCCATCTGTTCCCCATTGACTGTGCACATGTTCTGCTACCCACCAAGAAGTCCTCGAAACCCACAACAATGAACTGCTCAGCCCATTGACAGAATTGTTGTCATGAGCATCCGAGGATCTCCTCAATGTGTTGAACAGTAACACAGGAGACCAAGGAGTACATGCATTTTGAGTTCCCAACTCCTCCCCCTGCCAGTCCCCTCCCCTCGACGCATATATCCAAGAAATCAAGCTCATCCCCTTTCCATTTCCCTATTCCATACTCACATATACCTACCAGTTCTTGTCTTCCTTCATCCTCTCCTTCTACTTCCTCATCTTCCATTATCGCATATATAGAAGAAAACACGCATATATCCACCATGCCTCCCACGAACGGCAACAGCTCTGGCCCTGCCCGTGTCTCCCACCCTGTATTGAAACAACCTCCCATCCTCACCCCCAGTGAAACCTCACCGGATTAAAGCCGGATATCTACGTATAAATAAGAAATTTCCCGTTATTGACCCGTTAATTTGCGGTCACATTTGTTTTTGATGCATCAAAACATAACATTCAGTGCTAAATTTGGCCTCACATAGCTCTAACACACCATCATAACATCATGATATATCCATAACTTGTGTTCCATAGCTCTATGAGAATGATTATCTCGTGCTCCTATGCTATGTATCGCTTGTCTCATAGCATAAAATATAGTAGAGTCCTTGCTTCCTCCCCACTACACAGATAAAGACCGCGCTTATGGTTTCTAAATCCACAAATGGCCCGAGCGTGGACTCGTCGATGTCATGTCTCTGTCTTCTCGTCCTTCCCTTTGTCAATCTCCATCCCCTCCCTTCTGTCCCTTCACTCTCCCCTCCATCTCCTCTCTCCTCCTTCTTTTCACTCCCCCCCGGTCTCTTTGCTCCCCCCCTCTGTGTGTCCCTTTGACAGGCTGGCTGTGTTCTAGTGTCTTTGTTGGTTTGCTGGGTATGAGGGAGCAACTTTGAGGGCAACCTCCAGGCTGAGGTGTGTCACCTTTGCACTTTGCATTCCTTGCAATCTACTGACATGCTGATGACAGCAAGCCAGTACTATCCAGCCCCAGGATCATTGCATGTTCCCAGTCTCAGGTACGCACTTGGTCTTCTTTCAGATGTTTCCGCAGGAGAAGCAGGTGTGTCTTTTGTCAATGATTGCCTCGCTGGTGCACTGATGACTCCATCCTAAGACTATCTAACCCTGAGGTCGTCACATGTCTTACATTGTCATGTACGTGTTTCTCCATGATGATACTGCACTGCATGGCCCTCATGGCCACTGACCCGGGACACATCGTGAAGCCTGCACATGTATAGCGAGCTCGCTTCCCTTTACTGTTTTTATTGTGTACTGTATCATTATTATCCGTGTTGCATTGTCTCTATCCGTTTACCCTTGTATCAATGTGATTTTGTTCGATTGAAGCTATTAATAAACCTGTCTGATCAAGAAACTAGTATATTCGTATAAAATACTATGTTACTGGGAAGTCTCGTTCCTTTTCGTTATCGCGCTTGAAAACAAACGGTGTCCCTGGAATAAGTGAATATGAAATCATTATCTCTCGTATTCCCCCCGGAAGTCCGAAAATTTCCGTCAGAAACTGCCAAGAACCGTAAATAATCTAGGGAATGGCACGGGTACGGGTAACCCGCGCGGGTACATGTACATATACCCACGTGGGTGTGGATACGGGTAGCCATATTTGTACCCACGCCAAACCCGTACCCAAATGCAGCAAACCCGTGGGTCGAGCCTAGGATACTGATCGTTGCGGCCAGTTTCCGGCCAATTCTGAATGTCTTCTTGGGTGTGGCGTCAGAACTGTAACGTTCTGGTCTCGGCAGGCCGGCACACAATGTATTACATAAGAAAATACATTGGATATTTGTACGAGATGGTGCTCTTGCACTCTGAAGGCTATCTGCAAACACTACAGCTACTTCATCTGACCTACCCCATGACGCGTTCAACTTCCACCGCAGGCAAGAGTAAACAAGCAGCCCGTGAGGGTGCACGTAAGAAAGCAGCGCAGAAGACAGCCGAGGCGAAGCGCGCTCGTAGTAAGCCCAACGGCTCCGGCTCCAAGACGCGCAAGATTGTTGAGTTGTCTTCTGATGAAGATGCCCCAGAAGATGCGCCGCCAAAAAAGAAGAAGTGCATAACGCGTGGATCGGACGAAGCCTTGGAGGAGGATGGGCTCGTCATGCTCGGAGGTAAGGAGCCAGAGGATTGCGGGGACAAGGCCGCGGAGGAGGATGAAGAGGGAGAGGACCTCAGCGCTCTCGACGATGAGGAACTTATCGGTAAGTGAGACCCACCTTGTGCCCTGACCGGAGATGCTTATTTCAATGATGCAGCGATGTTGTCGAGTCGCTGGCATTCCTGCGCGTATGTGTTCTTCAAAGCTGAGGTTGAGGTTGAGGTCGTGAAAGGGCGCCGGTGTCTGATCTTCCGCTGTGGAGCTCGAGTATGCCAATCCGAAAAGCCTGTGCACAGGTTCCTTGACACCGGTGATCGTGCTTCAAGTGGAAACCTATTTAAGCATGCACGCACCTGTTGGGGAGATGAAGCCGTCGAGCAGGCTATGGAGCTCGGAGATGCGACGCGTGTGCACAATACTTTGGTGGTGAAGATCCTGCAGAATGGCAGGATAACTGAGTTCTTTGCACTGGCGAAAAAAGGCGCGGCGCTCACCTATTCTAATAAGCCGCTGACTCGCGTTCACAGATCTGGTAAGAGTTCCATCTTGGTTTGCGTGTTTTGTAGGGTTTTGACGCCTTGGTTAGGATCCAATTTGTTCGCTGGGTGGCTGAGAGTTATCGGCCGTTCGCCATCGTGAAGGATCCGGGTTTCCTGCGCTTGATGTTGACCGGCCGCCCATTGTACTACATCCCCTCGCCCACGACGATATCCCACGACCTGAAAGCGATGTTTGCCATCATACGAGTGCGCCTGTCTGATATGCTCAAGGTCAGTGTGCGGTCACCTCATGTCTATCACACTACTCACAAGCTTGTGCGCGCAGGAGTACGCTGGGTGGCTACATTTTGCGACGGACGGCTGGACTTCACCCAACCACCGCCCGTTCATCACGTTCACGGTACACCTGGAGCTCGACGGAGCACCGCTGACTATCCTTGATATTGTTGAGTTAGCTAAGGCACCTACATGCTTGAGATATCATACGTACCATTTCTGATCCGTCCGTGCACAGTCGCACTCTGGGATCAACATGGCAGAGAAATTTGCGGACGTCTTGTTGGATCTTGGGCTGGACAAGAAGGTTCGTGCTGTAGTCAGAGTCTGCGAAGAAGAATGACTCACCAGGTATCGCAGATCATGAATGTGACATGCGACAACGCGTCAAACAATGACACGATGATTGCGCATCTCGCAAAACTCCTCCCCGCGTTCGAAGGCGACTTCCACCGCACCCGGTGCTTTGCACACATCGTGAATCTTGTTGCCAGGTCTCTGTTGCGGCAGTTCGACGCCAAGAAGGGGAACAAAACACAGTCCGAGGTCGACGAGGATGTTTATGCCCTTCTTGAGCTTGCTGACTTGGCAGAGGAGGACGCAGCGACTTTAGCGACACATCGTGAGGAGGAAGGGGAGGATGCACCTTTGGGGGACGACAAGGACTGGGTCGATGAGGTCAGAACATTGAGCGAGGAGGAGCGTGTAGAGTTTGAGCGGCAGATCGTGCCCGTGAAGTTGGTGTTAGCCAAGGTCCGTCACCTGTAGCAAATTTTCATGTGCGCCGGACTAACCATGGGACAAATCCAGGTCCGTAAGCTGGCATACAAGATTGTTAACTCACCCACAATCTTGTTGCCTGCCTGGCGTGAGCTATGCCGCGAAGCTCGGACTGCCAGACAAACTCATCCCTCGAGATGTGCAAACACGTTGGAATTCAACCTACGACATGGCCCTCGCTACTTACGACTACAAGAGTGTATATCGCCGCATTACGTCCAACAGGGATTTGGGTCTCCGCGCGTACGAATTGAATGCCCGAGAGTGGAACATTCTCAAGCAGCTGCGCGATGTGTTGAAGGTTCGTCTTCCGCTCACCTCCGCTTCTCCTCACGCACGGCTGCTGCTCGTGAGTTTGTTGTCGATAACAGGGGAGCGTTCGCGCGGTGCATCGTCACCTGGCGGTGGGACGACAGGCACAGGAGGTGGTGGAGGTGCCGGATCATCCGAGTCGTCTCCCCCCTGATCAGGCAGCTCTGGCACGTCCGGGACGTCCTCTGGGGCCTTGTCCGCAGCGTCAGGGTCACCAGGGATGTGAACGTCGTCGAGCGGCAGGCCAAAGACGTTGATGAACGGCGAGTTGCCAGGGAAGCAGCATTCGTCAAAGACCGCATGCGACGAAATGATGAATTTCTTCGCGGCAGGATCCCAGAACCGCCAGGCCTTGGTGCCCTCCGGATAGCCAACAAAGATGCACTTGCGCGAGTGCGGTTCAAGCGCCTTCTGGTCCTTCTTCCGCACAAGCACGTACGCCAGGCAGCCAAATGTGCGGAAGTACGACACATCTGGCTTCCGACCGTTGCCCTTCCATGCGGTGTAGGGGATGCCGCCATTGAGCGCAGAGGTGGGCATGTGGTTGCGTGTGTGGACGAAGGTGGCAACGGCATGGCCCCAGAACGAAGGAGGCAGCTTTGACTGCGCAAGGAGAGCAGTGGAGCCTTCGGAGATCGTGTGATTTGCGCGTTCTGCGACACCATTCTGGTGTGGCTCGTCTGGCTCCGTGTGCTGACGGTGGATGCCGTGTTCGATGCAGAAGTCAGCGTACTCCCTGCCCATGTACTCCCCGCCCTTGTCGTCGCGTGTAGCCTTGATCTTGAGACCCAGGCAGTTCTCAGCATACGCCTTGTACGCTTTGAACGCTGCAAATGCGTCGCTCTTGCGCTTCAGGTATGCGACCACCCAGAAACGCGTCGCATCGCAGACAAACGTCATCCAGTAGACGTAGCCTTCAGGGGTTGCGACCGGGAGACGTCCCTTAAGGTCTGTGTGGACCAGGGCGATGGGGATGAATTTCCGGGAGGCAAAACGAGGAGCTTGCCAGCGAGGCACAGCTCGCAGATGGGGTCTGGCTTTCGCTTCGAGCGCAGAGTCAGGCTGATGACGAGCCCTTTCTTGATCACCGCACGCAGATCGTCGAGATTGATGTGCGAGCAGCGCTGGTGCCAGAGAGACTCGTCCTCCTCGCACGTTGAAGACGCAGAGAGCGCGTTCTTTGCCTGAGACACAGTGCGGCCGCACAGATAGCCCACATTGTGCTCGTTGACCGCGGCCTCAAAGCGCACTCCCCCTGGTGAGAGAAGAGCGCGCTCGATGCGCGCAGCTCGACGGTGTAGCCCTTCTCGCGCGTGAGGTGAAAGACGGACAGTAGATTGCTGGCAAGCGCAGGAACATGCAGGACATCGTGTAGTACGACTGCAGGCGGTACAACCCCCTCCCTCTCCGCAGGCTGAAACACCACCGACCCCAACCCAGCAGAGTAGACGATGTGCGAGTTGGCAAGACGGATGGGGATGACGTGGGGCGAGTACGAGCGGAACCAGTGATGATGCGGGGTCATGTGTGCAGAAGCACCTGTGTCGGTGTTCCAGTTAGCTGCAGCTGGCGAGGAGAGCCACAAAGCGCGGTCCGAGACAGACAGCAGGGCAGAAGCGCAACCAGCACTCACAGTAGCCGCACCAGCGGACTCCTGGGCGGTGTCCGACGCGTCCTTCGAGTCCTTCGAGACCTCAGATGCCGTCTCCTTGCGCTTGGACTTTGCACCACGCTGGTAGTTCGTGCGCTGGGCAGCCTTCTCCTTCGCCCGCGTGCTGGCGTCGCGACGAGCGAAGCACTGGTCTTCGGAGTGACCAGAACGACCGCAGAACGTGCAGGACAGCGTGGAGGCGGCGTGGGAGAGGACGGGGGTCGATGACGACGCACCAGGCTGGTTTTCGAGCGCAACAAACGTGTCCTGGAGCTTCTCGAGCGTCAGAGCGTCGTCCAGCAGTAGCGTTTGACGGAGCGCGTTGTATTCGGCGGGGAGAGCACGAATGAGCGCCATGAGGACGAGCTCGTCGTCGAGTTTTGTGATATCGAACGACGGGGGACGGAGGGCCTTCATGTCGGACTTGAGCTGCGAGGCTCACGTTGAGAGGGTGCTCAGGGACTCGCCATCCGCCTTGGAGAGCGATAGGAGCGCGTTATAGGTGTTAAAACGCGTACCGGGACGTTTCTGCATGTGCACAGACTCCAGCTTCTTCCACATCGCCTCAGGATCGTCTCGGATCGCCTCCAGATGCGTCTGCTGCTCCCTCTCCACGCAGTTCCATATCTCCCCAGCCGCCACATCCACCCGGGCATCGTAGTCGCGCAGTTCTCGACGTTCACCGCTGTCCAGCGGCGCCGTGAAGGCCGGCCTGGTCTCAGTACCCTGCACAATGCGCATGGCACCAAGGGTTCGGAGCCTGGCCTCCATATTGAGCCGCCATTGCTGGTAGTTTCGATTGGAGAGCTTGGGGAACGTTGCAGGGGACGGCGCCATGACGGCAGACGTGTGACGTGGCGACGGAGCGACGGTGCGAAGATGGGGGGGTTTTGACGAGAGATGGGGAAGAAATCAACAAAAGAACGCACGAGATGGCCAGAGAGCGAAAATGCGTCAAGCAGAGCGAAGGGGCAGCGGGTGGACACCCAGGGAAGGCTTCAGAGCGGTTGGACTGGCGGGTATGGACGTCTTGAGGCAGTCAGAGCGCAGGGCTCATAACCTGTTGGCTGCAGTGCGCCTTAGAGCGATCACAATGGCCTATGTCGAGCTCTGTGAAGTCTTATATATTGACAAAAGCCAATCTACACACCTATGTCGAGCTCTGTGAAATCTAAGGACTCAAGCTCTGTGAAGTCTAAGGACTCCAGAGCTCGACACAGCACCGTCTGTACAGTGCGTGTTACGTAAGCTATGCAACTGTACAGTAGACCAAGCCACAGCGCTCAGAGAGCGCTCAAAGAATCAACAAAGCGAAAAAGAAAAATTGCTGCATCAGCTGGAAGTTGGGTGTTCAATCCCGGGACTGCGCAAATATTAAATGGTGGTAGAAGCGCCAATAACTCGGAGGGGAAAGTAGCGAGCGACTAATCGTAAAGAGAGGTGTAAGTATGCAATGCGGTCATCACAGGGAATAAATCGCGACTTGAACGGGTAACAGGAACTCGAGTAATCACTCGGAGTTCAACAAGATGCTCCCACACCTGCACCTGCTCCCAAGCCCCAGTTTACCATCAACAATATGTTGTGTGGGTGTCAGCTAACCATGAGGCTCGTTTCCAGGAGCATTGCAGCACCACTATGTTCCAGCATTCTGAGAAGTGCAAGCACAGGCATGAGGCCCATACTCTGCCAATGCCATTGGCCCCACTTCAAAGCAGCAATATCATTGAATGAGTTGCCACTGCTGGGACTCTCCTGTCGCCAGTGGTGTTCCTGCTCCTGTTGTCAGCAGCGGTGCTCCCATGCATGCAGGTCGACCAGGAAGGTGAGAGGCCAACTGATTGAGTATACATTGAACAAAGACAGATGTCAAAAAGTCAAAGAAGATCATAATCACCCCTTCCTCCTCATTCTCAACCTTCAGAGAGGTGTATTAATTAATGCTCATCTCCCCTTCTGGTTTCTGTTCATGTTCCAGACCTCATCCTCTTCATTGTTTTCCCTACTCTATGATTACTTATTATTGGTTGGAGGAGGGAACCTGAGGTAGGTGAGTGAGGCAGGTGAGTTGGGTGGAGTGTGCAAGCATGCAGACCATGCTGAGGACTTTAGAGACAGCGGGATGGTGCCATTCCTCACTCGTCTCAGCACCATCTGTGTGCTGCATCAGTTCATCAAGCTATTGAGCTTGTTGTTGTCATGGGAGGTCGTAGGGGAGATGCAGAGGTGGGCAGTGGACAGGGAGGGAGTGTGCAGATGACACTGAGGGCTCTAGAGGTGGCACAATTGTGCTGTCTCTCGTTTGTCGCATCATCTTATTCTGATTGAGGGAGAGAGTGGTCCCAGTGCTTCTTGTAGTATATCTGTGACTACAGAGAATTGCCACAGACTCTAGTGCAGAGATGGAAAAGTGGAATTGGCACACAAGATGATTTTTGCACCTGTCCATGTTCTTCAACACTTTTGAGGCATTGTACTATATTCTCTTCATACCATAGACATATCTACAAGTAAGAATATTCATACTTCCCCTCTCACAATCTCACAAGTGATAGAACGTCTGTTTCCTGCAGGGTTCCATCCATTCACCACTTGTCACTTTCAGTGTGAACATCTTCATATAGGCTTCAAAACAACCACTCCAGCAGTGAGTTCTCTGTATAGTTCTGGGGTGTACATGCGGAGAGAGCCAAATTACTGATGGTGTGCATGATTCAGGTTGTAGGTTGCGTTGAAGATAAACTTCCAGATGGCTCAATGATGGACATCTGCCATTTGAGGCTGCACTTGATAACATGTACTGAGATGTTCACATGGTTTTTGTCATAAAGTATACAATTTTGTGTGATTGTGAATCAAATATTTGCTTTTAGCATTATAATGTTCTAGGAGGAATAGCCTACACACATAGAACCAATCACCACTTCTGATGTCGTTTGTGTGGTTCTTATTGTTTGTATGGATTGCTCAGTTATTTGTACAAGTACAGAAGATGTGAAGAGGTACAAAGGGTAAGTTGGAGATACAGAGGGGAGAGCACAAAAGAGAGCGTATCTGCATTGTTCAAGGGTAAGTTGGACAACGCAGGACCGAGAGCGCTATGTATATACATACATAATGTAAAAGGAAAGAACAAATGTCCGGAAGCGGGAGGCCAGCATCAACATGTGTAATACTCGAGCAAGTGTTACACTCTTCCCCACTCTGAGGAAGAGCAAGAACAGTGGGGGGATGTGTGCGTGCGTGGGGACTACAATGCGAGTCTGTGTTCCTGCAGGAAGATGTCCAGAGCTTCGAGTTTCCGCCCTCTGAGCTGGGGAGCCAGCTGTCCGAACCAGATCCATACCCTCGCCATTGAACCAGATACTGCCACCCATGTCCTCGCCGTTATTGATCTAGAATACGGTCTACAAAGAACTCCTCTTGACCATTGGGTGTCACCACAGGACCAGGTTTGGGGTGTTGTCGCGGGAAGAGGTTGTCATCGTTGGGAGGGGGGCGAAGGAGCGAAGCATGAAAGGTAGGGTGTATGTTCATGGAGGGAGGGAGGTCGAGGGTGTAAGTCGAGGAGTCCGGGTGTGCCGTGGTCCATTGTAGCATACCATGAATTTGGCAACTCTGTGTACAACATGCTGCATGTACTCGCAGTGGCAATGGAACGTGGACAACAGCACCTTGTCTCCAGCTCAATACAGCAGCTCCGGGTCACGGTGGGTGTTTGCATTCACCACTTGGTGCGTCTTTGCCAGTAGGAGGTTGTTGACAAATGTTAGTCATCATATGTATCAATCATTTCAGGATTCAATGGCAATATGCCAGAGATTCCATAAGCCTAATATATTTCTCACCATGACGGCAAATCCAAACTGGCCTGAGGGTCAAGAAGCTTTGTTAGATCTGGCTGGGGGTGACCATGCTCACAAGCAGGATGCTGCTGATCGTCCTGATATTGTAGCTTGAGTGTTTCACTTGAAGAAACAGGCTCTTTTGAAACTTATCAAGGATGGATTCTTTGGAGATGTTGCTGCAGATGTATATACCATTAACTTCCCCACATATGCATCTCTTAATATTTTTACAGGATCAACATAAGATCAGAGATGCAGCCATGGTGAACTGTACATGCACAGTTACCTGATCCTGTAACAGAACCCCAACTGTTTGCCACTGTTACACATTGTATGCTTCATCTGTGTGGTGAGAGATGCCTTGATGACCAGAAGAAATGTAGCAAACACTATCCACGTGACTTTTGTGCTGAGACAACTATGGATGAAGATGGGTATCCAGTGTATGGATGTACGCATCGGCCTTGTCAAGCTGCTTGTAATACTTGAGGAGCTTCTCCAGCGCTGCGCGGATGGCATCGTGAAAGAGTGCATACTTCGGGTCTTCAGCCTTCTTCTCCCAGCGTGACGAGAGCGCCTCCATGGCAGGAATAACCTGCCAAAGAGTTGGCATGCGCGTGCTGGAGCAAATTTGATGATAGCGGTTGGCATCCTGTACAGCTGGTGGTCAGGCATATTCATGCGCGACTGAGTCAGACGACATACCGCAAGAATCTCAGTGCAGAGCTTGATCTTCGCCCAATCTGCATCTGTGAGCTGGAACGCCGTCCACCGGATGTTCTTGGTTGGCTCTCCCTTGCAGCGCAGCTTTGTAATAGGCCCAAACTTCAGGTCGGCCATGCCAATGAATTGATCAACAGCCTTGTTACAATAGACATGAGCAAGTGATCAATTTGGACAGCAAATATGAGTACGTACCTCGCGCAGATGATATGCGCGCACGAGCATCTTGTGCGCGCTACCCCAGCGTGTATTGCCGTGGAGCGGAATGACGAGGGGGGTGACGATGCCGAGGGTGCGCTGGAGGTCCTCGAAGTACAACTTGTGAGGTCCAGACACCTGAATCTGCGGTGCATGAACCAGTCAGTAATAGATCATACCGGAGTGGAAGAAGTGGTGAGCAGTACCGCGTGGCACCCCTCAAGCTACGATGGCATCGAGAAGCCCGTCGCACCACTGTGTACTGAAGAGCGCAAGCAGCTCGGGCTCCTCCATGATGAACTTGAGCCAGTCGGTGTTCGACGCGTACCCGAGATCCTTCTCAGCCGCCTTTCAGTCCCCAAGGATGCCGCGTTGGGCTAGGCGGTCTGCAGCCTCGTATGCAGTCTTTAGATTGGTTGACGCATTGTCATTAGTGATGTGACCAAGCTGTAAATCACAAAATGTCAGTGATGCATAGACACTGAGGAAATGAAACATACCTTTGAGTACGTCTTTGATGTGATACCCGCCCGGTCGGTGAACAGGATGAAATAGCGGCCGAGGTTGACACCGCTGTGCTTGCCCAGGATCCGGTGCATTGTGTGACGACCTCAGAGCGCATGTTCAAGATCTTGGTCTTCTCATTGATATTGATCCATGTCGCGATCATCCCGAGGAACGGTGTGGATGTGTGCGGTGCTGTCCACAGGTCCCAGAGGACAGACACGCACCCTGGGGTCACTTTGATGTCAGCTACCACGCCCTCAAGGTAAGTGATGAAGTTATTCGTGACCCATGTGCATACTGTAGTTTGTGTGGGGAGCTTGGACTTGAGCATCTTGGGGCGCATCGCAACCAGACAGTTGCGAAAAGCGATGTCATTTGCAAGGATGAGAGGCTGAGAAGGAGTGACATGAGTTCCGAGCCTTTGCGTACCATAAGGAGACTGCCACCAATGTACCTGGTCCCCGGTCACAATGAGGATGGTCACATGTTGTAAGATACTATCAGGAGAGAAGGACGTTGGGGCCTGAACCTTCTTCACAATGAGGTCGAGCGTCGTCTGTTCCTTTCCCCTCTTCGCTCCTGCCACCACTGCTTTTGCAGCTGCTCTTTCTCTCTCTGCCTGCACTTTCTTCATTGCCTCTGTCTGCTCTTCTATTCCCTCCTGCTTGCACAACCAACTATATTCCTTGTAGTGCATGTGCGCAATGTGGCGGCAGCACGACAAGTCCCCTCCCCGGTATCAACCCGCGTGCTCTCCATCAGCCTTGGCACTGTAAACAACCAGTAAGTATCCAAGTCTCTGCCTGATGATTCCTACATACCGGCATGTGCTACACCAATGCCCCCTTTCCTTGTACCCCTTTTTCACCTTTTTGACGTTCTTGCCTTTTCCAGGCACCTTGAAGCACATGGTTACCAGTGGCCCGAAGAACAGCACCAGATCGCTCTCTGCATGCTGCCGGGTTCTTTGGGGTTTGGGAAGAGCGTCTTCGTCACCCTGACATGTGAGTTCCATCAGATAGCTCTCATAGTACATGTCCAGCGTACTGACACAACATCAAGCTCCTCCTCACCCTCATCCTCATCCTCACCCTCACCCTCATCCTCATCCTCATCCTCATCCTGATGTTGCACGTCATCATTATCAATGATCGTCTTCTTCCTCCGACTGCTCCGGGTCCCGACGTTCCCACTCAGAACAGCATGGCCTTCTTTGGACGGCTTCTTCTTCTTCATGGGTGGCTTGGGATTGCTGTGTCTGTCTTAGGATAGGGCGTCTTCGATGTTCTTTCGCTTTTTGTCACACTCGCTCATTTTGTGCTATTTTCTGATGTATTAACGTGTCCGTGTCGGTCAGTAGATGCCAGATGGAGATGCGTGGAGATAAATAGGCGATGAGACATAGAAACAGTCAACTATGGTAAATTTTGCATCCATGAACGTAGACCGGCCCCATCCGAAGATCTGTACAGCTATGTGCCGGCCGTTACTCCTGCTGCCTGATTGCGCGTCAAAGCCTCCAGACCGGTCCAAGACCAGTCTTGGAGGGCAGTCCGAGACCGGTCCAACTGGTCTCAAGTGGTCTGCAAGGTTCGCTGAGTTGAAGAAGACCGGGACTGGACCGTTATATGAGACCGATTGAGACCATTGCTGGTCCTGGTCCTATGCCAAGCAGTCCGGTCCAGACCGCAGTCTCGGACTGGTCCTTGGACTGGACCATGCAACACTAAATAGACTACACAGTTGTTGCCCTGATTGCATAGTTGCAGCTTCCCTCAAACAGTCTTTCCATTCACCATTATCCTCCAGTAAGCCCCTTGCCAAGCAGGCTGCTTTGTAAGTGTCATAATGCTGGCCATTATACATGAGAAGTTCCTCCCAGCTCTGGGCACCCTTTACAACTGTGAGAAGAAGTTGTAGGTAAAAGCGCTCTCCAGCAGATGGATGCACATGCACACTACGCAAGCGGCCAATAGCCATTCGACTTTTCCATGGTGTCCACTTTCTCGAGCTCTTGTTCTACACAAACTTTTCAGGAAAGTCTTGGTAGAGCACAGACCTTGCCTCCGGATAAACCTGGTTGGCAACAAACCATTCTGTCAGATGAGTCTTTGATGACTGCTGTGCTCACTACCTCTTCTGCCACATCCTCTGCATCAAAGAAAACCATTTGTTCATTCTGCAAATGAACAGGCAAACAGTATACTGCAGGCAATTCTTCATGCACCAGCCACTCTTGCAAATGCCACATTGCCTCTGGTGGTCCAATATAGCATGCATCAATATATTCCTTATCTTGTTCACTGCCCCAATGTTGCCCTGTCATGACCTTTATAGATATACTTATGTATATATTTGACAGCTTTCACAGAAGTGCAGATCTCCACATTAATATGACAATTAAACATGGCCAAAAGCTGGGGATTATATGGAACTATGTTCTGGTTGGTGAACACTTTATCCCCACTTGCATTATGTACTATGTGTGTACGGCCATTGTTTGGACAGGCTTGCTTTATGTACGTATTTTTCCCTGTTCACTTATGTGCACTCTCTCACGTACTCCGCAGTCCCGCAGTCCTGCACCCATACTTCAAGCTTCACTATATTGAAGAACAGTGGGGAGGGGAGGAGGAGTACTACAATGATCTCGCGGCTGGGGTTCTGAACGCTCAGAACTGGCAGAAGTACGCGCGCGAAGTTGTTGAGAAAGCGGTAAGTTGATATATTCAGATCTGCCAAGCTCAGCTAACGTAACATGATCACACAGGTGAAGAAATATTGGACGGCTGCGCTCAACACAACAGACAACGGCACACCTGTGAGCGCAGTTTCTGCAGAGCCCACAAAGGCCCGTGAAACCACGCCTGGATCAGACTCCGATGAGGACGACTACGACCGGGCTAGGTAGCAACTCTTGCGTCAAGGTAAGGCAGATGCTGACGGCTGGAAGGCTGAGCTTCAACGCTACGAGGCTGACCTCGTGCCGGAGGTGACCAAGACGACCGACCTCATCAAGCTCTGGTTCGAGAGCACCGGTACTTATCCGACTCTTGCGCGTCTTGCCCTGGACATCCTCCCGGTTCCTGCAGCATCTACTGGGGCCGAGTCCCTCTTCTCTTGTGCAAAGGAGGTCACTACAGATTGCTGCTCACAGCTTGATCCTGACATCCTGGAGAGAAGTGTCTTAATTGGCACTGGAAGGGTACCATCTCCGACTATGCAAGCATCAATGAGGACAGCATCGAGGTTATTGATGGACTAGCAGAGTTTGAAGCCTTTGAGGTGCAAGCTGTCCTGCTGATGTCCTCAGAAGAGGACAATATGTAGTACTTTTATAAATCTGTATGTTAAATATGCTTCGACTTTGTGCTAAGTGGTCTTGAAGCCATCCTGGACACCCTCGAGACCGGTCCCAGACCGCATAGGACTGGTCTCAGACCGATATAAGTCCAAGACCGGTCCTGAGCCAAGACCAGACCAATATTTGGTCTGGTCCTTTGAGGACTGGAACGCGGTCCTGATCCTACATGGGCTTGGTGGTCCTGGTCCTGGTCCTGGTCCTGCCAAAAAACGGACCGGACCCTGCAACACTAAGTCTATTTGCTGTTATCTTGCACTGGCAACACCCTGTAGATCCTGTGAATCTATGGGATGAATTCAAGGAGCATTTATGTGATGATCTTTGCCACAAGCTTGCCACAGAGCTGCACAAAGAGAATCCAACACAAGAGCAAATTTATGACTATGGCTTGCATCTGATTAATGAACTATTGTTCTGCTGGAACAAATCATCAGTTGACTTTCCTCCAATGCACATGCCTCAGCATCTATGGGCTGCTGTAGTGAATAATCCCCTCTTGCAGCAGGAACTTAACTATAACCCTGTGATGCTAGTTGAAACAGTAGTGTCAAACCATCAGAAGTTCAATCCTGAGCAGGCTGCTGCATTTGAAAGTGTTATGCACTCTGTTGATCATAATGAGGGCAAACCATTCTTACATAGTGCTGGAGAGTTTGGGAAGATCTTTGTGTGCAATACTATTGCATTGACTGTTGCACCTTCTGGCATAGCTGCACTACGATTGGTTGGTGGTCGCACTGCTCATCCATGCTTCAAAATTCCCATTCCAATACATAGTGACTCTACATGCCCAATCAAAAAAAACTGATGACATGGCTGAAGTCTTGAGGCAGACTGGAATTGTTATCTGGGATGAAGTGCCAATGCAGCATCACAATGCCATTGAAGCTGTGGATCGCACCCTTGGAGATGTCATGAGTAAAGATCTCCCCTTTGGTGGCCTTACTGTTCTGTTTGGTGGAGACTTTCAGCAAACACTACCTGTCATATCACAATACTGCATGGTACTCAGCCTCAATTGTTGGAGCAACTCTGTGCAGATCCCCACTGTGGCAAAATGTGACCATGCTCCATTTACACAGAATATGCGTCTTTTGCAGCCTGCTGAATCTGCTGCACATGCTGCCTGGCTACTTCAGATTGGTGCTGGGACCAATACAGGTGCTGATGGTCAAGTTGAGCTTCCTCAGACCATGCAACTTCCATCAAACTCTGTTGATGGTCTCATTGAGGCTCTGTATCCTGAAATTGAAGTACCTGGCAAGCCAGATGAATATTTCCTTGAGCGGACCATTCTTTCTGCCAAAAATGAAGCATTTGATGATCTAAATCAGGCCATCTTGGACAAATTTCCTGGAGAGGAAACAGTCCTGCATTCTGCAGATAAAGTGGAGAATGATAATAATAGGCACTACAATAACTCCCCAGAATTTCTGAATTCCATTAGAGGCCACTGGCTCATCTTGCCCTCAAGCCTGGGTGTCCATTGATGCTCTTGCATAATATTGATCCATTACATGGCCTCTGCAATGGGACACAGATGGTATTGTTGGAAATCAGGCCCAGAGTGTTGCACTGTCGTATTCTTGGTGGTGATCATGCAGGTAAAGAAGTCTTTATTCCACAACTTAATGTGACACCTTCCAATGAAGATAGTCCTGTTCTATTGACCTGTCATCAATTTTCTGTTCACCTTGCAATGACAATCAATAAGTCACAGGGCCAGTCAGTTTCACATGTTGGTTTGGATCTTAGCGCACCTGTGTTCAGTCATGGGCAACTCTATGTTACTTTGTCTCGCTGCACATCACCTTTGCAGATCAAGGTGTTTTTTTTGCAGAGGGTAAGGAGGACATGCGGACCATGAATATAGTCTATCAAGAAATCCTACCCCAGCTTTGATTGGAAGTCTCTCAGTCTTTTGTTTTGCTTACTTTTTTTAACCCCTTCTTTATCCCCACCTACCTTCTTATCCAATGTACACCGTAATATAACTAACTGGAATCCAAATATAATCATCATTATCATATTGAATTCAGAGTGAGTTTAGGGCAGGCTTCAAGTATTAACTAATATATAATGGTAAGTACTAACCAAACAATTCACAACCAGCAGTAACAACAGGCCAAACATAAAATGAACACTGAATTGATATTATTACATGCACTTTACACTTCAAACTTTATAAATTGAGGGACTTTTGCTGAGCTGAAGGCAAATCTCCTGCATATAAACTGGCACACAGGTCCTTTCTTGCAATGAGCTGAAGGCGAATCCACATAATATTAACTGACATGCACTTTCCGCTGAGTCAGCAGCAAAGCATTGCAATGAGCTGAAGGTGAGTCATGTCCAGGGCAAAGCCACGAGTGAACTAGTCAACTGGTGGAGGGCAGAACAGTCTCAGTACTGGCAAAGTGCAGATGTACCCATTGTGCAGGTCTACAGAGCTCCAATGGGGGGCACTTTGGCTTGACAATAACAGGTGATGTGATCAGTCCAAGGGCACAGCTTCAGATAGATGACAACTCCAGACACTGTCACATCCCGTGCCCAAGTCCATCCTGTCGCTCCTCTGACACAACCCCGACCCGACTACCCCTGAACTCTGCCCCTTTCCCAGCTAATACTTCATCACCCCTGCTCCTTTTCCTCCTGCCTTATCCAAACTTCCACCCGGACTCCGATCACTCCTGACCCCCGCTCTGTCATCTGATCGTATTATGACATCTGTATCCGCTGCCTATACTTACTAGTCCAGTTATTTGCTTCTGCTCCATCATCTCCGCAGTCCGCCTCCTGTCTCTACTCCTATCGGACATTCAGACTTTTGTATATAAATCCAACTTTACAGTCGCATAGTTTTTCAGTTTTGATATCTCGTTTACCCTCTCGACTACTCAGCAACTCAATCTATCTGACTTCTCTGCCAACCTCCGTCTGATCTCCATCTGTCCTTCCACTGGACCTCCAACCTCCGACCCCCGACTTCTGTTCTCGTCTCTGTTCCTAATTCTCTGCTTGACTCTCTTATTCATAGCTTGCTCTGGTATAAACTCCGGAGCCTCTTGTTGGACTTCCGCAAATTGAAGACATCGACATATCTTCGGGCGTTGGTCAATAACTTCGCCAAAGTCTTCACTTTCCGCACACTATCAGACTTTGGACTTTGGACTTCCCTTCAGAGTTCGACTTGTGCGCACAGTCCTAACAGACATAGAGACTGTGATAGAATTGCAAGATCACTGAGGTTTGGACAACCAATATCCATTCCTTGGGAATGCCCTGGTCTCAGAGTTTTGTGATCCACAACAGCACCTCATTAACGGCCAGGTCAGGTGCGATCCATATAGCAATGCTCATTGAAAGTCACACTGCCAAAACTGTCATAGCCACACGTGTGTTCCTAATGGCTGCTGCTGCTTGGCTGTACTGAGCGTGGACATGTGATAGCCAAAGGTGTGAGGGTCTGCCCAGTGCTTGGCTCGCACTATGGGTTTTGACTCAGGGTTATTGGCCAAGGTGATCAGGATTTTGCTGATCAAAGCCATGCCCTTCTCCAGCTTCATCCACCCATCTCAGATACCCATCTCAGATCTCATTGTGCAGTGCCCATTCATTTGCAAAATGGACCAGCTTGAGCACCAAAGGGTCAATGCAAAGGCGGCTGAGAAGTGGGTCATTTGGGTGTGTAGTACAAAGGACATAACCGGGTTCTGGGGCAGCAACATTGGTATTTATGGGATGCAGCAAGTTGCTAAATGATAGACTATGTACCGGGTTGATGGTGCTCCCTGTCGGTAAGCAGATTCAGTTGGGAATGTTCGTGATGGAATAGAGACAGTTGTTGCCTGCTCAGAACGTGTACAATCACTCACACCTGTTCTAGTTAGTTGCAATATAAGGAGGTCATTGTTTGTGTCATGAACTTACCAACTGTCCATGGTTATCTTTGAAGAGGTAAGACCTCAAAGGCTTGCTAGATGAACTAGTCTAGCACAGGCGGTTAATAGGCTTTCATGAGGCACTGCAGCTGGGCTACTCAGACTTACAGTGGACAAGGCTCTTGAGCTACCAACCTGTGTCGTCAATATAGTTATTTGCTCAAATGTGAGGTATATGTCTTACCGCTGTCACCTTCTAGAACTGAAGACCATTATCGGTTTATACCTTATACTTGCTGGCACTGCTTAGGACCTTTGTGTATCAAAACATTTGCAGTCAGAAAGGCACAGAAACGATCTTTGTGTTATCTCTACTACTCGTACCGTACAATCACTATCTGCTACTTTCTGAGAGACAAGCAAACAGGCCAAGAAGTTGACGAAACTGATTCCAAGAGAGATGGAAAGTTGTAAGAGAAAAAGGTGAAGTTGTGGCTCACTGTCAGGTATTGAATTGAAGTCTTCTCTGAATACAGACCCTGCAAGCATAAATTGCAGTTGCAACAGTCTAATTCCCCACTCCTCAGTTGTCATGGAGAGATGTTGAGAATTTGGAGTCGTGGTGGTGGGTGAAGAAGCCAAGTAGTAAGCGCCAGTGCACCGAAAATGGGAGATAGACACTTTGCATGGGAAGTCTGTCTAAATGCAGCACTTTCAGCCATGATGCGCCTTGTCTCCTACCTCTACCACACCTCCAGTTTGTTTCACAAATGGAGCACATCCAGAAGACTTCGCACACCAGAACAAGGCCTTATGTGTTTCCAGTTAGCAGCGTACGTGGACTCGAACCCTCAGACTCTCCCCTCCACTCAGACCCTTTATGCCTATTTCTTCTACTTAGGTTTTTACTAACTTTTACATTGGTAATCTGATTCCAGTAGTGTTCCAATGTACAGAACTTTTAGTATAAAAGTACTGGCACAGCAGGCATGTAACCTCAGTTTGGATATCTCATTAATTCAATGTCTCTTATCCTTGCTTATTGGACCCTCTGCTCTCTAGCCAGACCTTTGGCTATCTGACCCTCAGAATTTGACTTTGCACTTAGTTGTCTTATCCCTTAGAGCCTATAGTGACTCTAAGTCCCAACCCAAACTCTACTCCAGACTCTGGATCCAGTTCTCAAAATAGAGGATGACAATGTTACCTCAGGGCATTGCCAATAGCTTCACTGAACTCCTCACTAAATCATGTTACTGTTTTTACCCCAACTTTGTTATTACTCCAGTTATCTACATAAGTAATACAGCACAGTCCTAACAATTGGCTTATTTCCATTACTTATTGTATTTTTATACATTATTCAGTGTGCAACTAATTGGTCAATTTATCCAACTACACTTTTGAGTGTGACCTTAAACCTAAGCCTAAAGGGTTGTTCTGTTCAGCTATCTTGCTGAACTCTTAGTAAGAAGTTCCTGGTTTGCTATATTGAAAGTGAACATAAACACTAGTAACATTGTGATAAAAGTGAGATAAATGGCTGAGAGCTGGTTATAAGAGATTGGAAGCTGGAGAGCACTCTGAGGCATTGTCCTTATATACATGTCTGAAATGCTGCATACTAATACCAATGCTAACTGTGCTATAGTATGACTAAGAGATGACTAACCATACTGCTGTATACTGTGCAAAGATAGGCTGTGCGACTGCAGACTGTGAACTGTGTGTCTAGAGGTACAAGGTAAATAACTACTCCAATATGAGAGACTTGTCAAAAGTCTCAGAAAAACCATATAAAAGCTAAGTCCTCAACTAATATTGTACAAGTAACCATAGACCTTGGCCATCAATGGATTTGGAGTCCGACAAAGAGTCTGGGTTTAGACTTGAAGCTAGTACAGACTCTAAGGGAGAAGACAACTAAAGGACCAAAGTATGTTTAATACCAAGTTACAGTGTGATGCAAAAGTTCAGGAATGAGGAGGACACCCAACCTTGCATCTGAAACATGATTATGAATGGGAATCAGCCAGTTCCCGTACCTGATGATCAAGATGGAGACATCCCTCCCCCTGCTATTCCTTGACCTCCTACATCCACTTCTGGCTTCTCTGATGTACACTTTGAACTCCACATGCAAGGACCCTCCGATGAGGGATGTCACATCAGATGAAGTCTCAGTCATGACACATCTCTTCTACTCTACCCCCAATCAGCCCATTATCGATCATGGTCCTGCATGACCACCTGTGCCTCCCACGGCTAGAGCCTAAGAAGCCCCATCAGGTCGGGGGACTTCAGCCCACTAATTAGAGGGCTTTTCAGCCAAATCCCATACTGCTGGAGATTTCTGTGGTGAATTTCGTTATCTGTGGGCGGTAAGATGCACTTATTCTGATCTTTCATTTCATCTTACGTGTTACCTTCCTATGTTCTCGCTTGCGTGGTTTCTGCCCTTTTTGAATTTGTCTGCGCCTTCTGCCCGCAGGCGCTGTTGTCTGCCTGTTATGAAGAGGCTGCCCTCTGCCCATATGCGTATTCCTTCAAGTATGTATGTTCTGATATGACATTTGCTATGTTTCCGGCAAACTGTCCACGTGTGCCCGGCTCCCGATGTTGTTCCCCGGCCTCCTGCATGCTCCCCCACCCGATGGTGCTTCTACCATCTCCACCGTGATGTCTCCCACTGTTAGGACTATGCGCACAAGTCGAACTTCGAAGGGAAGTCCGAAGTCCGAAGTCCGATGGTGCGCGGGAATGAAGACTTTGGCGAAGTTATTGACCAACGCCCGAAGAGTCGTCGATGTCTTCAATTTGC